>NC_051162.1:16426369-16667109 GCF_013339745.2 Dermacentor silvarum
TCTCGATTTGGTGCGCGATCTCGTCATCTCCACCTGTAAGGTTGGAGATTAATCAAGTCCTTCATTGGTTTCGTTAGTGTCACGCGTACGTCAAAGCCTGGTACGTTCGCTTTAGCAGGCAGGAATAAAACATGAAGGCAAGGTGCAGCACACCACAAACATTCAATCGATATGGAATTTAGCAGCAGTAGTTACCACGGTAACATTCAACGCTTATTACACACGGAATGCGTCTGCCTTGCTATTTTTACGCTCGCCCTACCGGTTAACCAGCGTCTGTTCGGCGATTGTTTATCGCTAGCGCGGGGCGCCAACACTACATTTGCTAGTAGGTACAGCGTTTGACCGCTGGCGCCACCTGCGCCGCTCGCACGTACCCGCCTTTCTAGGTGGTCCGTCACCGAGGGCGCTCGAAGCAATGATGGTTTGCACGAAGCAACCCTTGGAAGAGTGGCTGTATGGCTGAGTGGTTACGGCGCGCTTCGGGATCTTGCGTACGCGGTTCGAAACCCGCTCTGGCTACTCTTTTTTAATATCACGGTTTTCCCTTTTTTTTTCTCAGTTTGCCAGCGCGGTCGCTTGAGCCACGGCGGCAGCCGTGGTGCCGGGCGCCGACGCGAAGCGGCGGTCGTTGGGGTGTTTGCGGAGCGCAGCGTAGCAACACCCCAAATAAAAAAATACTGCTCCAGTTAGGTAGACTGCTCCCTCCCTGATAGTGAGATTATATTGTGGATTATCAAAACAGTGATGCGTTTATAATACCACCGATCCCAACAGCAGGCTAAGTCACCACCAGCCCAGAGCTTTCTCCGTCATTGCCTCCTCCGTTCCAACGGCGGCGGCTCGAAACATGGTACGGCGCGAGCGGCGCAGCGTGGCGCCAGCGGTCAAACGCTGTACCTACTAGCAAATTGAAATACGCCGCCGGGGCGCTTGCAGTACCGGTTTAGTTCTGTGGCGGATATCGACGTCACCCGGTCTAAGGTCCGTCGTCGCAACCCGGTCGTCGTCGCTGGCGTCCAGCGTCCACCGATGCCCCGGCTGACGTGACGAAGGGAAAGTCGCTGAGGAGCTGTCGCGCTCCGGCAGAGCGGGACTCGTGCCCGCTAGCGCTCCTGGTGCGCACCGGCCCAGCTTAGATCCCTAGACGGGAAGGTGATTGGCTAAAACCAGCCTTGGCACGCCCACGCTCAGCGGCGTGAACGCTGACGTGTCATGGTAGGTCCGGGCCAGCGGTAGTTCCTGCATGAGGCGGCGGTCAGCAGCTCGCCGAGCCTGGTACCCGGCGGGGACGTCGCTGCAACGCCTAGGTAGTGTGGCCGGACCCAGAGTGGCGTTCTCCGGCCGTCTTCTCCTGGAACGCTGCGCCCCGGCCACCACGTCCTTCCTTCTATGTGCTTGCCCGTTCCCCAATGTGTCATCTCCACGCGCTTGCTTCACTTGTTCCTTTTTTGCAATCTCCTATTGTGTGCCTTTTTCGTATTATCACTTTCTCTTTTCTTCTTTCTTTGTTTCCGCTTGTTACTCCTGACAGTTAGCCTTGCAAGCACTGAGGTCTTTTCTGGCTTGTTGGTAGTTAGCGATGTGACCAGAACTACCTCTTCTTCTGTGTGTTGCACTTTATGTTCTTGGGTACCACCCCATTTCCTTTGTGGTGGCCCTTGGGTTTGCTCACTATCAGAGAATTCATTTTCTATGATGCTTCTGATTTTCTTCCCTCCTCCTCAACTGCTTCACTCTTTCTGGTTTTGTTTTCATGGTCTTCCTCAAAAACTGCACGTTGACCCCATGTCAGTTTGGTTTGTTTCTTGTTGCCATGTTAATTTTAGTTCTGTCTCTTCTCTTGATGGCTCCTTTTGTTTTGTTCACCTTGGTTTTCTTTGAAGGATCATTCTGGCTCTTCTGCATTTGAGTGTTACCACTCAATGCGGGGGATCGTTGACTCTTGAGCAAGGGTCCGAGCACTGTCATCCGACCCGGATAGCCTGCTCTTTGGTCACCTCCCTTGCAGAGGCCAGTTTCATTCTTTGCTTCTGTTCATTCATGCTGCCTTTCAGTTTTTTCCACTGTCCTCGGTGTCGTTACTCTTGTTTGGAGAGTTTTGATTTTGTCCTATGTCGGAGTCATGAGGGAGGTTAAAAGGGACGTTAAGAGACAGGAAGAGAGCGGTATGGATCAGAGAACAAACGGGGATAGACGATATTCTAGTTGACATTAAGCGGAATAAATGTAGCTGGGCAGGCCATGCAATGCGTAGGATGGATAACCGGTGGACCATTAGGGTTACAGAATGGATATCAAGAGAAGGGAAGCGCAGTCGAGGACGGTAGAAAACCAGGTGGGATGAAGTTAGGAAATTCGCAGGCGCAAGTTGGAATACGCTAGCGCAACAGAGGGGTAATTGGAGATCGCAGGGAGAGGCCTTCGTCCTGCAGTGGACATAAAATATGGGCTGATGATGATGATTTTGTCCTATTTCTGGCAGTCTTTCGGGCAAAACACTTTTTTGTCTAAAGTAATTTTCCGCCAATTTTTGCGGCGTATTTATCGCATGCTGGCAACATTAGTTCACTCGGGAAATGTTTTGGCACATTTTGAAAAATTTGCGGCAAAAACACCTGAGTTCTGCCAAATTTGGCGGATTGTGAGCTTCCGGTCGAGCAACACTGAGATGCTACGTGCTCCTGCTATAGACGTTTTCACGAGGGCGCTTCCGACGGTCTGGCGTGGAGAGCATGTGTCAGTGTTGCCTGTTCGGTCTGGACTGTGAGCTTGCCTTGCGCTTGCATTGCGGAGTGGTAGCTTTCCTTCGATGTTTCCGTTTATTTTTGTCACGAATTACTTACGCTCGTAAATAATGGCATATATACTCATCAAAAGGCTACAGGCCAGCACTGCAGTTTATGGGTGCACAAACAACCAGCGGAAAATAACGATTTTGGGGACTAAGTGTGTCCACAACACAGCACTCCGCGAGACCACTGCCGATGTGATATGTTCACGTTTCGCCGGTTTCCTGCATCACCTGAGGACTTGGAATTTCATTCTAATGTGAACCAATGGACACATCAGTAAAATAACGCATTTTGGTAAACCTTTTTCGGCACATTTCCCAATAGGTTGCGAGAATTGTTAGCTCTTCGATGCAATATTTTCTCGTATGTAGTGGCAGAGGCTACATTTGTTATTCTTTCAAACACGACTTCATTCCACTGCCTAATACGGGGGTCACACGGCGCACTTTTGATCGTGATCGAGCACGATCTGGGTCGAATTTCTCGGTCGCGATTGGCTTCTTTGCTCAATCTGCGGAAGGGAGCCAATCGCGGTCGAACATTCTGATCCAGATCGGTCTCGATCGCTACCAAAATGGCCGTGTGACACCGGTATAACACAAATTGAAGCACTCTGCGTGAGAACTAGTCGGTAAATACACTTCGCAACGATCTGGAAAAATCGTGTCCTGTGGAAGATGTATGCAGACCCTGTGTCCACCAAAACATTGTCTCTGCGTTCACACGCACCCTGCGCGGCCCTGCCCATAAAGTTAATAACTTCAACAGTGTGGTGCTGCATCGAGCTCACCCATCTTTGAGCGTTGTCTATGTGCTTGGGCAGCAAGAGAATGCAAAAATGAACGTGTCAACCTCATCAGCGCGGCCTAGCGCCAGTGCGAGAGTTCGGGAACCGTAATGCGCTAACTGTGCATGGCGTCGAAACGCGCTAAATGAGCCCGCGCAAGTTAGAACGTAAAAAATGGTATTCGCATGGGTACGCATGGACAATAGCATCATACTTTCATGAATAACAGGAACGAAAAAAAAAATTATTCGCACGTGCGTGCAGTGACCGCTTCGCTGACCACTAAGCGCTTTTCACTCACGGTCAGTAGTGGTTTGCAGTCATACGCATATGTATTTATTCGACAATTGTCAAGACTCGACATTACTTTATTATGAACATTGCACAGAAACTAGAGAAAGAGCAGAGATGGCCCTAACGCTGCAATATTATTGGCTTATTTCGCTTCAGAGATAGCGCACATGAACAATTCTTTCCGTACGCGATATCTTCAATACAAACTTCGCGCACGATCTACGTTAAGGTTCACCGTGAGCGAAGCTTGTTCCAAATTCAGACATTCGAAAGAAAAGCCATTCCAGGTAAACAAACGTAAAAATAGGTAAACAAATATATCTTTATAACAAGTCATGTTATAATCCCTATTGGGATTGACAGTATGTATAAATAAATAACTACTAAATACTAAAAATAAAAATCCAGCACCTGGGCTGTATCAGTTGCGCTGGCATCTGTGATCACTGTCGCGCGTCGGTTCGCTGCAGGTACCGCGCTGCTCGATCGCCACGCTTATGCTTTGACATTTGGTTATAAGCACACTGCACCGCACCAGATCCAATAAATTTTGCATGATTGAGCTGTTCAGTTGCGTCGGAAGCGTATGGAGTAACCACCGCATATCTACCAACGACTGACACGCGTCGTCGGGCAGCCGCAGCGCCTGGTTCTAAACATTGCCCGACAGCTACGTACGTGCCTGCTTTCGTTAAATGAGGCAACTCTCAACCACGAAACCTAATGGTGATGAGATTCAATCGACGATACGGTCGCATGTGTCCAGAAATAACAATGAAATATACCGCTGATTAGCACGCCAGGTCTCGACGAAGCAGACGCGGCTGCCGCCGCTACCGACGACGAAACACCACATCCACTGGCTGGGCTTGCTGTTGCCATGGCACACCACACTGAGCGCTCATGCGAGCACGTGAAACATGTAACAAGTCAAGCCGCACAAGACAAGCGAAACGGAAGAAAACAATCGAAATAATGCGCGGCGAAGATCACACAACCGAAGTGCGGCCGGCCTGCTCTCGCAAGGCGCACAGTCCAAAATGGTGGCATAACATGTTCTGACGCTAGACGTCGCCCGCGTCGGCAAATGGCGCTGCTCAAACGTCGGTTTGTGATAAGGTCTATAGTATACTCCTGCTTGGGGGGGGGGGGGGGGTAGTTATCCCTTCCACTGCATCTACGACGCTCGCGCTATCTGCGACTATCTTCTCATTTTCTGAGTATTTTGATACAAAGATCATGTTTGTAGGACTAAACCTCGCCGAGATATGCAGTTTTAGACGAGTGGCCTCTTTTTCAAACTGGCGGCGCCAATGTTAGCGGGAAAACAAAGTAAACAAGGCGATTTTCGCCTTCTGAAGGCGATGTCGCCTGAGGTCGGCGTCATAGAGCCGTTTCAAAACAGCGCGCAAATTGACCAAGTGATCCTCTCGGGATCGTCCGTACACGATTATGTCGTAAATGTAACGCATTTTCACCCTTTGAGGATCATATGCATCTTCTGAAACGCTGACGGTGCGCAAACCGTCTTGAAGCGGAATAGTCCGTCCTGCGTTATAAACGTTGCAAAATCACGACTTTTTGGACTTAGTGGTAACTGATGATATGCAGAAGCTAAGTCTAGCTTGGAAAATCGCTGTGCACCAGCTAAGCTGTTCGAAAGTTCCTCAGGAAGTGGCAGGGGGAAACTGTCCACCACTATAGCTTTGTTTGGCTCTCGTAGGTCTACGCACATGCGAATCGAGCCATCCTTTTTTCTGGCTACGACTGTTGGTGAGACCCGCTCTGAAGTGTGGACGCGCTCAATGATGTGGTGAGCTTCTATGTTTTGTACTTCTGCCGAGACTTGCTCACGAATGACGAGTGGTAGTCCTCTCAGCTTGCTGGCTAATGATTGAACAGACGCGCGAACTCTGACCTTGTGAGTGAAACCTTTCACAGTTCCTAGCTGTTTTTCAAACAAGTGCTCAAACTCATAACGTTATTCAGGAGGTAGCACAGGAGTTTTTGTGTCATTAACAGACACCTGAGCGGTTCCAGAGCCGCGATACAATCTAAACCAATGGTTGTTCCTCCAGGCACAACGTACAGAAGAGGAGAAATGCATCGGCTGTGAAATGTAGCTGGAGCAATGAAACATCCTTTTATAGGAATTGCTGACTCAGAATGATCGAGGACCTGGACGGATGTTGTCAGAGGAAATGCAGTAGCAGAATGACGTTGGTAAAGTTCTTCAGCTAGGATTGAACCCGATGATCCAGTGTCAATCGAGAACGATATGTAAATTCCTTCAATTTCCAACACTGCATAAATTCCCTTCTTACGGCTCGAGATGTGACAAACACTTATGTGATCGTCCGGGTCACCTGTATCTTGTCGTCTTCCGCGACATGCTGAACTTTTTCTGAAACTTTCGGAGAGACTAGCAGACCTTTTCCAAATGGCCAATCTTTTCACAATTACGAGACTTATGTGTCTTAGCTTTGCAGAGAGGGCTATTCGCAAGGTAGTCCAAAGAACCACAACGATAGCATTCTTGCTCTTGCAAAGCTCGAAGACTTTCAATTTGCGTATTATAGCATTTGCACGTACCACAGTGAATTTCTCTCCTATTTGAAGTGTTTGTGTCTTTAACGTGATGCACTTGTGCTTCCGGTTGTGCAAGTTCCCTCGCTTCTGTGGTCGCTTGATCATGCTGTCTCGCAGAGGTAAGGGCCCGATAAAGTGTAAGAGACTCTTCCAGTAAAAGACGTTCGCGCAAATATTCGCTAGTAGTTTTTTTCTATGAGCTGGTCGCGTATCATGTCGTCCGCCAAGTCACCGAAATTGCATGCTCGTATGAGACCTCGTAACACGGTGACGTAATCGACCGCAGTCTCACCTGGGGCTTGTGCACGTCGACGGAAACGGTGGGGCGCTGCAGTGTCGTTGACAGCACTTGTAGTGGTCTTCAAGCACCGCAATGGCGCGGTCGAACTCATCTGGGCCAGGAGACGTCAACGTCCCCCCAGTGGCGCTCGAAGCCAAAAGACGCGGGTCGTCCTGCCGACGTCAGGGTCTGGAATATACGTTGTCCTTCCAAGCCCAAGCAGTTGAGCAGAATCGCCTTCCGACGTATGGCAGTTAGTTCGGAGGCACCCGACGCCACCATGCAGTTCTTGAACGATTGCTCCAATTGGGTGACTGGGTGTCCAGGTGAGGACAGGAAAGGGGGTGGCGGTTGTAGCTCGGAAATACTAATCGTAGAGGATGATACGCAGCAATCTAAGGCACAGATGAAGAGCAAGCCGGTAGCACATGGGCTGTTAAATCCTCGTCGCCAAATATGTTGTATCGTGCATAATACACAATGGAGACATTACTCAGTAGATGTAGATGTAGAGCCTTGGAGTTACTGGCACATACCCACTCTGGGGGATTGGCCAAGAACCGGGTAGTTTGAAATAACAATCAGAAGGGAGATGTATAAAACAAAACAAACATAAATGTGGGATTATATACGCATCTGAGAATGAATAATTAGAATATATCAAATGACTTGAATAGAATAAGGAGTAAATGATGAATTAAAAAAAAGAAGTAGACAGCAAGTCGCCAAATTTGTAAAAATATTTCGGTACCCTGAGCCGTGATTCTGTCATCTAAATCTTTCTGACCCTGTAATCTTGGTTTGCTTTGGTTTGGTGCCTGTAGATATAAGCACAACCCACTACAGGGGATTGGCCATGAATCGGGCGGCAGTGGGAAGAAAAATGAAGGATACCTAAATGGGGGGATTTTATTACTTAAGAATGAGATAATCAATGAATTATAATCGTTAATATTAATTTTCATGCTATAGCATCTTAAAATTTGAAGCAAATATTTTTGTTGTCTTTTTAAAAAAAATTAGCATGACAGTCTCTTTGTTTCGATTACAAAATTAAATATGGCATCACATACGTTCCTATTACAGTGTCCTAGTGCCGACGCCCCCAGAGATAGAATGATAGGTAACGTAATGTTCAATAGAATGATAGGTAACGTAATGTTCAATCCAAGTTGGCGGAGGGGACCTTCTAGAAGTCGTTTTCTATGCATGGTGAACCTATGACACTCTATAAAGAAATGATCCATAGTTTCGGGTTCATTGCAATAAAAGCATTGAGGGGAAGGCGCCAAACCAGACCTATGGGTATAGAAATTAAGCCTTGGTATTCGGCAACGCATTCTAGTAAACGACACCTCAAATTTTCTTGTTGAACACCATCTGCTGTGCCAAGGAAACCTAAGGTGCTGAAAATCGGTGTTATTGAGTACAGATGATTTGGCCTGTTCCTCTTGGACAGAAAATTTTTTAAATCTCGCAGAAGTGACGTATGCCGAAGGTCTTAGGATCCTCAGTACCGGGCCGTTAAGAGATGCCGCTGCTAGTGCGTCTGCAGATTCGTTTAAAGTGAGCCCCACGTGCCCAGGCACCCATACCAGATGGATAAGGCGTAAATGTTGGGGGATGGATGAATGAAATTCACGGAGAATGATAGATGAATTGGGCACTGATAAAGCGGAGCAAACAGACAAGGAGTCGGTTAAGATTACGGCTGAATAGATGTGGGAAGTTTTCGTAGAGCTAGGATGATCGCTAATAACTCCGCCTGAAATATTGGCGTAAAGTCGGGTAGTCGAAGGGAGAAAGACCAATTTAAGGATGCCGAAAAAATTCCCACACCTGCCTTCTCTTCACTGACAGAAGCATCTGTGGCTATTACTGCATTTATTTGGAGGTTCTCGAGGTGGTCATCTAGCAAACTTTTTAGGTATCGAATAGGCAGGAGTTTAGCGTTATTAGGAAATATATCATCGAATTCAACGCTTACTGTCGCAGTAGGCAAATTTTGAAAATCCACATCACGGATTGATATTTCTAATGGCTCTAATAGTTTCTGCACAAAAACTACCTGGGGACAATGCAGTCTGGACCATTGATTCTCAAAGAATGCAACCGGTTCTCTAATAAACATATAGAAGGAGCGTCTCTGGGGAGAAGCATATATGTTCAGTAACGTTTGGACTGTCAGTATACGAAAACGAGTTTGAAGAGAAGGCAGGTGAGTTTCGTGATAAAGAATATTATTCGCTACATAACTTGGAAGGCCGAGACATAGACGTAGTGATTCGCGTTCTAAAAGAACCAGAGGGCGTAATTTATAAATAGGACTTCCAGAAAATAACACGCATCCAAACTCTGGAATGGGGCGGACATACATACAATAAATCATCAGCAAGGTCTCTCTGCGCATTCCAAAACGATTGCTGCTGACTCTTCGTAATAAACCAACTGCGCGTGCTCCTTTAGATGCGATGTATTCTATGTGTGTCTTCCAATTAAGCTTTTCTGTGTAAATCATTCCCAGATATTTTAAAGATTTCACCTGTGGAATAATCTCCTGGCCATACGACAGTGTTATTAGGATAGGAAAAGTTAAGGGAAAAACAATGATTGCACTTTTGCTGACATTTAGCGACATTTGTATTCCTTTTAGCCAAATTTCAATCTGATTCAAATACAATTGCAAAGTTTTATATAAGCTACGAATATCATTTGATACTGAGAAAAATGCGATATCATCAGCGTATACGTATACCTGTACGTCATGATGTGTCGGGATGTGATTTAGTAAAATATTAAATAATACAGGGGAAGGTACTGCACCTTGAGGAACGCCCCTTGTCTGTTTGTAAATGCGAGAAGACACACCGTTTTGATAGCAATAAAATGTGCGTCCGCTTAGAAAATTTTGAATCCATGCAATTATGTACGTGGGAGACTCACACTTTCGAGTCTGTTGATTAAGATACTGTGATCGACACTGTCATACGTCTTCGCAATGTCTAATGTGACTAAGGCAGCGTACTGGTTGTTGCGGCGAGCGAGTTGAATTCGACTCTCCCAGTCAACATGAGCACACCAAATTGAGCAGCCGGGCCTGAATCCTATTTGAGAATCACTTAATATTTGGTTCTCGCCTATCCACCTATCGATGTGACCATACAGAACTCTCTCGATTAACTTTACGAGATTTGAGGTCAGGGAAATAGGTCTAATGTTATCTATTGTTTATCCATTGTGGTGAAAGACGACGACGATGGCAGCTACATATGCGACACGACGCGGCAAATAAGAGAGCACGAGGGTTGGTGGCAGAGGAAAAGGAAGAAGACACGAGTGAACGGGCAGCTGCGGCCACGAAGGCCGATCGAACGAGGGCCGAGGAAGCTTCGTGGAAGCAGTCCCGAGAGGGCTACCCGGGTGTATCGCTGGGCAGCCTCGTGACGGGTCGCAAGCCACCGAACCGAGGTCCTGCCCGTGTCCCGTGCCTGGCCGGTTCCTGAGATCTGGCACTTCCTGTGCTCTCGGGAGTCTGCTGCGTTCACAGTTCCGGCGTCAGAATCCTGAGCCACCAACCAAGCGGCTGTCGCCGCGTCACCGCCACTGCCTACCCAAGCCACCTCCGACGCATTCGGCGTGTCAAGGCCATCACGACCACACGTGAGCGACCACTGGGGGGCCGTATACCGCGACGCTCGGACTTTGCGCGTTAGTGGGCTAGGGACTGGAACTTTGTAGTCTGCCGCGTAGGGCTTCATACGCTAGCAAATAATAGGTGTTAGAGAATCGTACTTGTGTCTGTGTAAAATAATAGTGTGAATTATATGTGTGTCTGTGCAACCCGTCCCAATTTCGCCTCGAGTCTTTCCTCACCGCACCGCACGTCAACAAACGTGACGGTCCACCTTATCCTATTACGTAGGGCTTCATACGCTAGCAAATAATAGGTGTTAGAGAATCGTACTTGTGTCTGTGTAAAATAATAGTGTGAATTATATGTGTGTCTGTGCAACCCGTCCCAATTTCGCCTCGAGTCTTTCCTCACCGCACCGCACGTCAACAAACGTGACGGTCCACCTTATCCCTTTACATTATCTGGCGTCCACGACAGGACTAAACTCTTGTAACACCTTTGAGAGTCTCACTTTGTTCGCGTGCGGTGGTTGAGGATGGATGCCGAAAAACTGATAGGTCTCGGTAAAGAGTTGGGACTCACAGGCAAGGCACTCCAGCAGTGGATGGATGAGGAGCGTAGCAGAGAAAGAGAACGCCGCTCACAAGAGCGTGAGGCTGCCAAAGAGGACCATGCACGAGAGTTGGAGCGGCAAGCTGGAGAACGCCAGTTGTTGGAACTACGGCTGCGCGTGCAAGAATCGCAACAGCCAAGTCAAGCAGTCACAGCCGACTCAAGGGATCGGGAAGCGAGTAATCAAAGTTTCCGAAGCCCGCACAAGTTGATTCCAGCGTTCAATGAAGCTCGGGATGAGCTTGACGCATACATTCAGAGGTTCGAGCGAGTGGCCAGAGACCAAGGGTGGCCTAGCGACAAGTGGGCCCTATCTTTGAGTTTGTGTTTAACGGGGGAGGCACTCACTGTCGTCGGGCGCATGTCCGCTGAAGACGTGACTGACTTTGCTAAGCTTACGGCAACATTGCTCCAGAGGTTTCGATTCACGGAAGAGGGCTATCGAGTCAAGTTTCGAGAGGCCAAGCCGGACAATGGCGAAACAGGTCGCCAATTTGCAGGCAGGTTGCTTGGGTATTTTGATCACTGGCAAGAGTTGGCCAAAACTGAAAAGACGTATGACGCCTTGAGAAACAAGGTTGTCTCCGAACAATTCTTGCAACGATGTGATCAGAAGCTTGCCATCTTTTTGAAGGAGCGAGGTTGCAAAGGTCTGGACAGTTTAGCAGAAACAGCGGATCACTATCTCGAAGCGCAAGGCCTGACAAATCTGGCTAGAGGTCGAGAAGAAAAGGTGTATGTGAAGAGTGGAACGGAAGCTAATGAGCCATCAAGCGGTCAAGCGAAGCCCCATTGCTTCATATGCAACAAGCGAGGACACAAGCCGTCGGACTGCTGGTCTAGGACTAGCGGATCTAAAGCTGCGACGGGTTGGAAAGGGAAGAAGGCTGGCCTTGGTTCGGAAGGCATTACCAAAAACCCCAAGGACCGCAACGAGGCTTCGTGTTCTCTTTCTGAACGCCACCAACCAACCGAAGATGATGGGCGGCAAGAACAGAGCACACATGCTGCAAACATTGAAGACCGCAGTTCTGAAAAGATTGGTTCAGGTGCGCAAAGCACCGTTGGACCGAAACTACGAACAGAAGGAATGCCGACAGCAAAAGGGCGTCTAGAAGGCCAACTCGTAACTGTTTTGAGAGATACCGGTTGCGACACTGTCGTAGTAAAGCGCTCTCTTGTGCCAGCAAAGAAGTTTACTGGGGAAACGCGCACTGTCTATTTATTAGATAGTACGGCACGATACCTTCCCGAAGCTGAAGTCCAAGTTGACTGTCCGTTCTTTAGATGCACTGTGCGTGCCATATACATGGAGCGTCCATTGTATGATGTTGTTCTGGGCAATGTTAACGGTGCTTGCCCCTCTCTCGAGTTACCTGGAGGCACAGATGCGAAGATGGAGCCTACCGCACTGCATTGCCAAGAAAGTATTGAGGGTGGGCCGCACGACAACGAGAAAACCTACCCAGTTCAAGATACTACTATGGTTGCTGGGTCAAGGCTGCCAGTAGCCCTTGCAAACCCGCTAAACGTCACTCCCGATGCTTTGGCAAAGTTACAGAAGGAAGATCGAAGTCTCAGTGGTTGCTTCGCGGACGTAGGCAAGATCAAAACTACGCGATCGGCCACTGTTACATTTATACTACTGAATGATATTCTCTTCCGGCGTTATAAATCTGCGACGAAAAGAGAAATCGAACAGCTTGTTGTTCCGAGAGATCTTCGGGGTTCCGTCCTGAGCACATGAAGGGATCCTCTCTGGTCATCAAGGGACAAAGAGAACGGCCGACAGGGTCTCAGAAGAATTCTACTGGCCTGGCGTCCAAGCAGATGTCACCCGGTTCGTGAAATCATGCGACATTTGTCAGAGGACTGTCCCAAAACACCTGGTAGGACGTGTACCTCTTGGAAACATGCCGATAATCAATACTCCTTTCCAGCGAGTCGCTATTGATATTATCGGACCCCTTTCCCCTACTTCTGCTAATGGTAACCGATTTGTTCTTACCATGGTGGACTTCGCAACGCGTTACCCAGACGCAGTTGCTTTACCGAGCATTGACACGGAAAGAATTGCCGAGGCATTGCTTGCGATGTTTTCCCGCGTTGGAATCCCACGGGAAATAGTTACCGACCGAGGTGCACAATTCACCTCACAACTCATGAAAGAGCTAAGCCGCCTGCTTTCCTTTAAACGGCTACCCACTACTCCATATCATCCAATGGCAAACGGCTTAGTGGAACGTTTTAACGGTACGTTGAAGCAGATGATTCGGCGAATGTATCAAGAAAGCCCCAAAAATTGGGATCGATACTTGGCACCACTGCTCTTTGCGTACAGAGAAGTCCCACAGACAAGCTTGGGTTTCTCACCGTTTGATCTCCTTTATGGCCATTACGTACGAGGACCGATGACTATCCTGAAGGAGCTTTGGTCAAGGAAACATTTGGACGAAGAGACCAAAACGACTTACGGCTACGTAGTAGAGCTGCAGGAACGACTGCAGCAGACATGTCAACTAGCCCACGAGGAGCTTCGAAAAGCGAAAAATACACAAAAACAATATTATGATCGCAAGGCAAAGGCGCGACACATTGCCGTGGGAGACAAAGTATTATTGTTGCTACCATCTGAGAACAACAAATTGATTCTAACGTGGAAGGGACCATTCACCGTCATTGAAAAGAGAAGCGACCTTGATTACGTCGTTGACTTGGGCACGCGAAGAAGTGCATTTCATATAAACTTACTTAAAAAGTATGAGGAAAGATGTTCCTTACCATCGGCTCAACACCAAGCTGCTGTAGCGGTCAACACCCGAGAAGATGAAGGGAACGACCCGCCATTTATTGCACTGAACAAGAACCACTTTCATACATTAACTCCGCCAAGCATGTGAACAACAAAGTATTGCGCTGGAGTTTACTGATTATGAAATACGACATCACTGTAGTATAAATCAAAGGCAGTGACAATATTGGAGCAGAGTGTCTTAGTCTCCATGTTTATATGTGTGTACATAGCCTCTGTTACTGTTTATATACAAGTGCGTGTGTTTCTTTTTTAATACTGTGTGAACTATGTTCAACCTGTGAACTGTCTACTGTGTGCGCTACGTGTCAGTGCAACAAGTCCTCCTGCTGCAAGCCCACTCTGCATGGCAAAGTTGTTTAATGTGAAACAACTTTCTTGTGTGGGGGGTAGTGTGGTGAAAGACGACGACGATGGCAGCTACATATGCGACACGACGCGGCAAATAAGAGAGCACGAGGGTTGGTGGCAGAGGAAAAGGAAGAAGACACGAGTGAACGGGCAGCTGCGGCCACGAAGGCCGATCGAACGAGGGCCGAGGAAGCTTCGTGGAAGCAGTCCCGAGAGGGCTACCCGGGTGTATCGCTGGGCAGCCTCGTGACGGGTCGCAAGCCACCGAACCGAGGTCCTGCCCGTGTCCCGTGCCTGGCCGGTTCCTGAGATCTGGCACTTCCTGTGCTCTCGGGAGTCTGCTGCGTTCACAGTTCCGGCGTCAGAATCCTGAGCCACCAACCAAGCGGCTGTCGCCGCGTCACCGCCACTGCCTACCCAAGCCACCTCCGACGCATTCGGCGTGTCAAGGCCATCACGACCACACGTGAGCGACCACTGGGGGGCCGTATACCGCGACGCTCGGACTTTGCGCGTTAGTGGGCTAGGGACTGGAACTTTGTAGTCTACCGCATAGGGCTTCATACGCTAGCAAATAATAGGTGTTAGGGAATCGTACTTGTGTCTGTGTAAAATAATAGTGTGAATTATATGTGTGTCTGTGCAACCCGTCCCAATTTCGCCTCGAGTCTTTCCTCACCGCACCGCACGTCAACAAACGTGACGGTCCACCTTATCCCTTTACATCCATCACCCGGTTTTTTGACTAGTGGAATTATTTTGGCAACCTTCCAGTCGGGATGAATCCATGCATTTTAAATCGAGAAATTTATAAGATTAAGCAAATCCTGGGGTGATAATTCGAATAATAGTTTTATCATTGCTGTAGTTATGCCATCAGGATCTGGGGCTGAAGCTGGCAGCATGTTTACCACTCTCATTAATTCTTCTAATGTGACTGCTATGTAATCATTAGTTTCAGGCGCCGGTATCTGATAGGGGCGAAGTGATGTGAATCGACGCTCTAAGCCTTTTGCAATCTCCTCCAGTGATTGTACCAATTCAGTGGAAGTTAAGCTAACAGACTCTATATTTATTGGGGCTGAAACAATCTTTTTAGACCGTAGAAACCTAAATAGGGCTTTTTTATTACTAGACTGCGATAGGTAACTGTAATGTTTAGTGTTATAATTTTCTTTCGCTTGGTCAACTGTTTGCCTGAATGTAGTTGCAACAAATTTATAGTCATTCCAATTACGGGGACATTGATTATAAAGTAACTTTGTCCAGGCTGCCTTTCTTCTTCTATATTCGCGTTCACAGTCCGGATTCCACCATGGTGAATAAGTACCCCCTTTAGTTGACTGCATACTGAAGCTGGATTTTTTGTAACTGTCACTTATCACTTGACACAAATTAACTGCCTTAACTTCATCATTTAGACCAACCTGTTTATTTAAAGCTGATCGCAGTGAATCTTGAAATTTACTATAGTTAACAAAGGTGCGGACATGCTTTTCGACTAAATTAATTGGTCGCATGACCTCAAAATTTATTGGAAGATGGTCGCTATTTGTGGCCGACGTGATAGTAGACCAGGAGAAAATTGCACAACCCGAACTGGAAAAAGTTAGGTCTAACACCGAACGTGATTTGCCGGATACATAAGTTGGGGTTCTCGAATTTACACAGTTAAGATTATTTGACGAAACCCAATCAAACAATCTCTTACCACAAGAGTCGGACCGATAACCCCATGATACGTGGTGAGAATTAAAGTCACCAGCTATGATTAGATCCTTTCTGCAGGCTGCAAGCACTGCATCGAGAACTCCTGTATTGAGAACTCCTGTAGGAAAATAAACATTGACTATCGAAAATGGGGCGCATCCAGGAAGCGTTAAATCCAATGCTAGAATCTCACTTTCAGCAGAGAATGACTGGTGACTAATCTTAGCTCTACGACAAATTTTTGTTGAGATGAAAAATGCTAATCCCCCTCTACGAGAAGGGCCATCTAGACGAAAACTGCGATAATTCTTTAAATGAAAATTCTTTTCTGTGGATAATCAAGTTTCTTGCAAAATAATCAAATCAGGAGAAAGTTCTTCACAGAGATATAACAGATCAGCGGCTGCAGCAAAAATGGAACGACAGTTCCACTGCAGCACTTTTAAGCTTCCTATGTTGACGATATTCCGGCAGTATTAACTGCCGTCTGTAGAATGTTATCCTTTAGGAAATCATCCTTTGTTAACCTGTCATTTTGACTCTTTTTAGCTTTTAGTTTATGGAGGGTAGTTGCTCTCGGGGAGTTTGGAGAAGCACGACGTTTACACGTTCGAGCATCTAAATCCATGCTCTCAGTGGTATCTTCACTTCACTTCACTTTAATACCTTAAAGACCCCATTGGAGGGGTATTACATAAGGGGTGGTTAAAAAAAATAATAAACATTAAATACAGGCGTTCGTTTTGAGATATGTGATAACAGCTTCGGTAAAGGCAGATGGGCTTGTGATGGCTGCGATGGCGTGTGGAAGGCCGTTCCAGTCCCTTGATGCTCGAATAAAAAATGATGCTTGAAAAGTGGTGGTCCGGGCACGTACGCGTGCAACTTGAAGCGGATGACCGGTGCGATGAGATATGAAGGTGGCGTGATGTACGGTGGGTGATTTAGGGAGCTGTAAAAAAATGAACGGAAGAGAGAGAGGGTGGCAACCTGTCGACGGAAAGAAAGAGCTTCCAAGCCAGATTCCGCTTTCATCGATGAAATGCTGATATCGTACGAATATGAAGAATGAATAAACCTAGTAGCACGATTTTGTACAGCTTCGAGTGCATTTATGATATAATTCTGATGCGGGTTCCAGATGGGAGATGCATACTCAAGTTTCGATCTTACAAATGATTTATAGGCCAACGCTTTTACTTGTTGTGAGGTATGACGTAAATGTCGCCTAAGAAATCCCAGTGATCTATTGGCTGATGAGATGATGTTAGTAGTGTGCAAGCGCCAGGACAGATCACAAGATAGAGTGACACCAAGATATTTGAATGATTGGACTGATTCTATTGGAACATCAGCAATGGAATAGGTAAATGTGAGGGGGTTACGGCAGCGAGTGAAAGACACGAGTTTACATTTGTTAGGATTTAGGTTCATTAGCCAGCGATTACACCATTCTTGTACATTATTGAGATCGTTCTGGATTAATGTGTGGTCAAATGTGTTGGTAACTCTGCGGTAGATTGCACAATCATCTGCAAACATACGAATGTTACATGATACCTGTGTTGGTAGATCATTAATGTAAATTAGAAAAAGAAGCGGTCCTAAGACGGATCCCTGCGGGACGCCTGATGTTACGCGGAGTCTGCTAGAAGAATGGTTATTAACGAAAACAAACTGAGAGCGGTTAGTCAGGAATGCTTCTATCCACTTTAGTACGTCGGGGTGTAAATTTAACTGAGATAATTTTAGCAGCAAAACGTTTATGAGGAACTGTATCAAATGCTTTTGCAAAATCTAGGAATATGGCATCAGTCTGAAGGTTACTGTCAAGGTTAACATGCAGGTCGTGAAGGAAAATTGCCAACTGCGTTTCGCAAGAATAGCCTTTTCGAAATCCGTGCTGACAAGGGTGAAAAAAAAACAGATTGAGTCTAAGAAGTTCATGATATGCGAGTATATGACGTGTTCCATGATTTTGCAGGGGACACTAGTTAATGATATCGGACGATAATTTGATGGGGTTTCTCTATTGCCCGACTTGAAGACTGGAACGACCTTGCCCACTTTCCAGTCGGATGGTAAGATGCCTGTAGAGAGTGACTGCGAAAACAACAAAGTTAGGTACGCAGCAGATACATATTTAATATTTATTAAGAGTTTGGAATTGATATCATCTACACCTGCTGACGATGAAAGCTTGACGTTATCAATGATCGAGGTGATTCCTTCTGCCGAGATAATTGGTGGCATATACGCAGATATGTCAGTAGATGTGGGAAGATCTGGAGTTGAAGTCTCGTTAGTAAATACAGAGAAAAAGGCGGCATTAAAAATGTCAGCACACTCGCTGTCGCTGACTACTTCGCCATGTGCATTTAACACGCTGATCATGCACGCCTCCTGAGGGTTTATTATTTGCCAAAATTGTCGAGGGCTGTTTGTAAGCATTTGAGGCAGTTCATCGTAGAAAAAGGAGAATTTAGCATTCCGTATAGCCCTCAGATAAGCGTCTTCGGCCACAAAATATTTCCCCCAAGCAGAGGGGTGTCCGTTTAGTTTGGCTGAGCGGAAGAGACGTTTCTTTTTGTTTTCAAGTCGCTTAAGAGTTTTAGTGAACCATGGCTTGTTACGGTTTCCGCGGAACGTTATTCTCGGTATAAACTTGTCAACGAGATCACCTAGCTTGTTTTTAAATATTACCCAGTTTTCATTTGTAGAGCGCGTAGAACATAACCTCACGAACATAGGAAGAAATGCGCTCAGATCACTATTAATGGCATCATAATTACCTTTATTGTACAGGCGGATTGTTTTGCTGACTAAATCACGTCTTACGGGTTGAAACGAAAATGTGGCGTGAATTACTTTATGATCGCTGACTTCAGGTAGATATGCTATTGATGATAAGCTTTCCGGATTGCTGGTTAGGATGAGATCTAAGATGCTAGAAGTGCTTAGTGCAACGCGTGTAGGTTCTGATACAAGTTGAGTTAAATTGAAATTAAGGCAGAAATCCACAAAATCTCTGGCAGGCTCACTGCCCATAGTTATGGGGACGTCATTGCTCCAGTATATTTGGGGGAAATTAAAATCACCAAACAGGAGGACTTCTGCTTGTGGGTGTTGATTACTAAGGTCACTCAAACTGTTATTAAGTTTAAATGTGAAATCTGAAATATTATTTGGAGGCCAGTAGCAAACACCTAGAATGATTGTATGGGGGGAAGCGTGAATAATTAGCCACAATACTTCAAGATCAGAAGTGATATCAGTTTTTGGCTACGGAGCACGATAACTGCTGGTGCACAGCAATCAGTACACCGCCCCCCCCCCCCCCCCCCGCATGCCTTTGCGATCCTTTCGATAGACATGAAATTCCGGTAGGTCGGCTAGTACTTCTGTATCTGTTATATCTTCTGTTAGCCACGTTTCGGTTATCACCATTATATTACTGTTGGATGATAAAACTAGGTTGGAAAAAGCGTCACGTTTTGGAAGGAAACTGCGTGCGTTCGTAAAGATTACAGACAATGATATGTTAGATTTGGGCTTAACAGTGCAACGAACACTTTTACGACGGGGAAATTGCTATGTTATTTCTTTGACAGATTGTGTTTGCTCGTCGTAGACGTAGCGCTTATGGCCCATATGCAGTGTTTTGAATCGCAGAGAGAAAGGTAATGATTTGCTTTTAGCGAAAGTAACGAGATGCCGGCGAGCGTTTTGTACGGAACGAGAGAAATCCTCTCCAACGCTGAAGCTGGTTCCTTTGAACTTGCGGGCATCTTTTTAACCAGTCTAACCAAGCTAACCAGTCTCGTGACTGTTAAAGCCCTCAGGTTCGACAGGAGTTGCGGGAGCTGCGGTGTCATCAGTACTGCGAGGCGAGGCCTCTGCCGATTGGTGTTTCTTTATATTTTCATCAGAAACTGCGATTTCAGAAGGAACATTTGGATGCGCAGTAACATGCAAAAGTTGCGACAACTGAGAAGTGAAAACTTGCCCAATTGTCTCTGAAAGATTCGTAAATAAACTGTCAAGGGCTTTTGCCATAGCCTTCTCTACAGCTGCAGCTACAACATCACCAAGAGATGCATCCATAGCTTTGGAGTGACGAGCAGCAGCTTCAGCATAACCACAGGATTTCTCTAAGGCAAGAGCATGAGCTTCACGACGCGAACACCGTTTCCTTTCTATAATTTGCATAATTTCAAGCTCTTGGTCTCTCGCAGGGCATTTCGTACAGTCCGCAGGGTGGGAACCTTCACACAAACAGCATCGTTCACTCTGAGAGGAACACGTTTTTCCATCGTGGCCTTCTCCGCAAATGCGGCACCGAACATCAGATCTACATTCCTTAATACTGTGGCCATATCGCCAACACTGAACGCATTGCACTGGGCGGGGAGAAAGTGCTTCCACCCTGTATAATAAGGGCCACGCCTTGATCTCTGACGGCCTAGTTGTGCCTGCAAAGGTGACAATGACCGACTCTGTGGGGACTCTTTGGTTATCAGAAACGCGTGAACATCGGTAGACTGATACGGCACCTGCCGGGGAGAACATCTCCAGGACCTCGGAAGCACACAGACTCGCATCGACTCCACGAACTAGCCCCTTAACGCAAGCTAGATGAGGAGGAATAAAAGGCCTCACCGGGTGATTCGCAAACATTTGACACTGCAGAAGGTCGGAGACACAGGTCTGGTCCGGCGAACAGCATAGAATGCCCCCTCTGCCAAACTGTCGAACATCGGTTATGCTTTGGAAGTGCGGGGTTGCTTTCCGCAGCTCTTCTTGAGTCACCTTTGGATTTTTCACGCGGATGTATCCCCCATTGGTCGGAACTAGGGCCACTGGGACGCTGTGAATACCACTGCGCAAGAAAGCCTCTATGGGAATATCATTATTCGGAAGTGAAGCCGTCCAGAGGAAAGACCTCTGGCCGGGAGAAGAAAGAGACATTAGGAACTCACAATCAGATTAATTACACAGTAAGAGGAAAGTACTAAACAAAGCTAAAGGAAAAAAGCCGCCCGATACTTGACCAATCCCCCGCAACACGACTCGAACAGCACGGGCACAGGGGCACAGGGGATCGCAGCCAGCAGCCGAGGCACAGCGGATAGCAATCCCTGTAATCCCTGACCGTTTATTCCATCTTCATCTTTTCTCACGCGGCTCCAAGCACGCGCCTTCTAATGGCGCTGCAGTCGGCAGCGACGCCTTATATAACAGCTGGCAAATAGTCATTCTTGATTCTTGAGGTCCGAGGCCATCTTTTGGTATCTTTGGTTCTGGATAAAACGCTGTGAGAACAATGTTGTGGCTGTTTCAATATCCAAGGTGGATAATTAATTGCCACCAGTGGGGCAGAAAACGCGACGAAAATAGCAAATAACTTAGCTTCTACTGCGTCTAGAAAGTGATTTTTGCGGGAAAAGATGCCCGAGACGTTTGTACTGGAGGAGTACCAAAACTGAAAGCAGTACTCACGGCATAGATGGTTAAAAAGTTGAAAAAAACGTCCTTCCAGCCAAACCAGCAGCCGCAGGCCGCGGAAACGCTGATAGTAGATATGGACAGTATGTGGGTGAAGCTAGGAAGGGCCTCCCTGCTCCCCTAATGTATCGCAGGAGGAGGAAAAAGAAAAAAGGAAGAGAGCAAGAAAGACGAGAGTATTATAAGAGGAAGTTATAATAAAAGGGAGAGTAAAGAATAAGTGTAGAAATAAACAAAAAGGAAGATAAGAATTAAGGTAGATAAGGATAGAGATAAGAGAGTGTTGTGAGGTCACCATAAGCATCTCCTGCCAAGGCAACGGGCGTTGGAGCGGGCATTTATTGGAATAAAATGGTATAAACAAAGGATACAGCGGGTTTTTCTTGTCCTCTTGACTTACAAAATTCTTCATTGTGTCCGTGCTCTCGGATTCTTCTGAAATTGATGACGGTGCCAAGGTATCCATGAAAGGATATCACCTGTAGATAATTCCTTGAATAGTTGAAGATGTGAAGGTTAGCCTCCACCCCTTGAGTGTTTCTCTTGATCCGAAACTGCCTTGTAACCTGCGAACTCAACCTGAAATAGATTTGTGCTGTACTTCTCTCGTGTAAAACAGATGTTTTCGATAGAATATCTTTCCTGAGCTGCCATGTTAGTTCTTGATTGTGTGCATGAAAATTACGAAATATTACGTCCTAATCATTAAGAATACTTCAAGCTATGTTATATGTGGTTACCCTGTTGGTATTTTTGGTAAAATATTTAGTGTTGGCCATTTGCTGCAGCCGCGTAGGCGGGGGAAAAGCCCAAAGCTCCTCCACCTAGCCTCTCGGGCTACAATAGAACAGTTGGTTGAGGATGTTGTATATGTGTGATAATTTGTTAAGCGTAGTTCTTGTGCTAAAATATACGTTAATTATACCTGTGGAAGGTTTTAGTTAACAATGGCCACCCGTTCCCCCTAAATTTATGTCGTTTTCTTTTCTTTAATTATTTCTGGCTTCCGTTTGTTTACTTCATTTCCTAGTAGTTGTAATTTTTTTCCGTTCTCTGACTACATTTGACAATTTCGAAAGTAGTGGTCAAAATTGTTACTCTTTTCCACAATAATAAATACAATTTGTTTTGAATTTACATCTTAGAAAATGAAAGGGAAACCTCCCATAGCCGGATAATGCTTGTGATAAGTGAAAATTCGATGGAAAGTGTCGTGGAGTGTCGTTTACATTTTTCATCCATTCATATGTAGAACTTTGTTTACCTTCTTCATTCAACAGTTTGTTCCACTTTTAAGACCAAAGTACAGTTCCCTTTTATAAATCTTTTTGTAATCGGCATACTAATTACCTCTCCTGTCTTCGTTGCTTCCTCTGTGAAGTCATCGGCCAACGTGTTTCCCAGATCACCACTATGGCATTTCACGTAATATGTTACCTTTATTTCTTTCATATTGGTTAGTTTGTTTGATTTCGTGAATTATTGGATTGTTATTTAATGGATTGCAAAGTAGAAATACTATCCCAATGTAATTGTAATGATCCCTTTATTGGATTGTTATTTAATGGATTGTAAAGTAGAAATACTATCCCAATGTAATTGTAATGATCTCTTTATGTATGTGTTTTCTATGTATTCTAATGCTTTATTATTGCGATGGCTTCTGCTTCAAAATTGTTGCTGTGTTTAGGTAATCTATATTGTTTTATTTGGAGTATTTTCCCCATTGCATCCTTTAAAGGGGCCCTGAACCACCCCTCAGGCTTGGTGAAATAACATAGTACATGGGTAGCATACGCTGTTGTGAACATCACAGCCAAGTTCTGTTGTCATACGCGGTCCGTGTCGCTTGCAAGCGGAGCGCGAAGTCACCTCTGAAACGCTGTCGTTTCAAAAGACCCCATGATCTTCACTCTTTTCTTTGTGCTTTATTTCGTAATAAAGCACACTGCAGTGCACGGCTGCTATTGGTCGCTGCAGTCGGCTACACCGCGGCTGCCGGGAAGCGTATTTCTATTTGCGCCCAAGCCCAGTGCTCGACCGCTGGCGCCGCCGTGCGCCGCTCGCGCGTACCATGTTTCTAGCCGCCGCCGTTGGAACGGAGAACACGCTGGGCGGTGACTAGGCACGACTGTGGCTGCTGCTAAGGGATCGATGCCATTCCTAAATAAACGCATCACTGTTTTGATGATCCAAATGTAATCTAAAGATCCAAATGTAATCTAATAAAAGGAAAGCGTGATACCTAGAAAAAAAGAGTTTCTATCAAAAGCGAGATTCGAACCCGCGCACGCCTCGTCCGGAAGCGAGCGTCTCGTAACCACTAGGCCATACAGCATCCTTTTTTTGAACGTGGTATTTATTACAATGAATGAAATGTATTTACAGGAACTATTTACAAAAATATGAGTACCAGGTGGACATAACTAATCAAACGTCAACGAGCAGTCCATATGAAGATAACGTCACACACAGCAACACCGTCCTTCACAGCAAAAACTTGTAAGGGGAAGTTAAACACCTAATCAAAAGTGTATACCAAGCCGGCTGACATTCTTCTTGCCCCGCAGGGGCGTTTGCGCAGCAGGCGTTTGGTGAGTTGCGACACCACGTACCCGAGCACACGAGGGTTGGACCCTCCCGCGTCTAACCTTGCGCGGCCTAGCCGTGTCCGGGGAAAAGGGGATCCTGGGGGTTGAGCCGACGCTGAGTGTTTGGACCTTTAAGGCCCCTCGGCAGAGGCAACACACCCCTTTGGCCTCGGCTTCACGTAGACGGCACCCCCGGACTGACCCACCCGGGGGCAATCGGTGGTCGCCTTTTCCTATCCCCCTCTCCAACCTTTTGCTTTCCTGTCTCCTTTCTTTTACTATCCTATCATCTCCTCTCTTCTGTTACTTCTACATTTTCATAGGTGGCTTGGGTTAACCCTGTGTATGTGCCCTCTCTTGGGTACTTTATTTTGGGTTATAGCAGCAATGCACGGCTGGCGTCTGCAGCCTTACACGTTAAGTCCTGCAGCGTCGCCTAGTTGGGCTCCGTGGTGGGTGGCCGCCATTGCCGCCGAAATAAACGAAAATAATATGGGAACGCCTGCATTTCCCCGTTTACTTGATCGTCACCCTCACAAGAGGGGACGCACCGAAGAACTAATAAGCCTATTCAAACCGAGAGAAATCTTTCCCCGTTTCCAAGTTGTTCACAGCGAAAAAACAGAAAAACCAGCTAGAACCGTATCACCTTTTCTATTCGCAAAAGGCCTGACTGAAGCCCTTGGCCCTGGTTATAAGGTTACCAAAATGGCGAGCGGGGACCTCCTCCTTGAGATCCGTGATAAAGAACAGCACAGTAAAATAAACAAGCTTGTGGCATTTGGCGACATACCTGTTACCGTTTCACCGCATCGGTCTATGAACACAGCACGTGGAGTAGTGTCTGATGCAGATCTCATCGACTTGTCCGAAACCGAACTTTTGGAAGGCTGGAAAGAACAAAACGTAACAAACGTACAGCGCATCGTTATCAGAAGAGACAATAAAGAAATTCCCACAAAACACCTCATCCTGACCTTTGCCACTTGCGATCTGCCACAAACCATAGAAACCGGATATACGAAGATAGCTGTCAGGCCATGCATTCTAATCCCAGAATATGCTTCCAATGTCAAAGATTTGGCCACGGCTCGCAGAGCTGCCGCGGCAGATTGACATGTGCGAAATGTGGAACCCAAGGTCATGCCTCAGACAACTGTGAAGCGACACCTCACTGTGTAAACTGTGATGGTGAGCATCCAGCTTACTCCCGGTGTTGTCCGAACTGGAAAAAAGAAAAAGAAATCATCACTCTCAAAGTCCGTGAAAACATATCGTTTAAGGAAGCACGCAAAAGGTGCTCACCATTCCACACAACCACTTACGCTGATGCGGCGCGTCAAGGGGCAGCGTCGCAGCGGCTATTGCCACCTGCCCAGCCCGCGCGCAGCGAGCTGTCGCTTGTGGCTCCTGCCCCTAGGGTGGAAGTAGCGAAGTCTACTCCACCCAACCAGCAAACAGGCCCGGTTACCCTAGGGTTGCCGGCACCACAACAGCCCTCGGTAGCAGCCTGCGCTACGCATAACGAACCTGCAGGCCCGCCAGCAGCTCCCACGGTGGGTGCAGTCAAGGCTGCCTCACCCTCAAGGGCCCCTGCTGGCGCTGGCAACAGCCGGCGCAGCTCAGGCCCAAAGGCAACCCCATCGACCTCCGGGATGATGGGCGCAAATGTCTCGTCCTTCGCGGCGAGACTTTCTCGTGAAACTTCTCGCTCGCAAGAGCGCGTGTCCGGCGCCTCACAAGAGGCAATGGACACCACACCCATCCTGACGGCGCACCGAGCGCCTAAGGAGCGGCGAGGTTCGCTCGACCGCTTCAGAAAGGACAAATCCCGCGTTACAGGGCCTGGAAAGGGCTCTGTAATCTAAGGCAACACTTCCTTTTTAGTACACACAGCACCCATTTACATTCAGTATTGATACACAAATCATACAATGGAACATCAGAGGCCTTCTTAGGAACCTCGATGATGTACAAGAACTTCTCCACGAACATAATCCAAAAGTGCTGTGTGTACAGGAAACTCACTTAAAATCGGAACATGCGACCTTTCTCCGACAGTATGTTACGTTTCGTAAAGACCGCGATGATGCTCGTGCAGCCTCAGGCGGTGTTGCCGTTATAATTCACAAAAGCATAGCGTGTCAACGTTTGAAGCTGCAAACGCCACTTGAAGCAGTGGCAGTCCGACTTGTTCTCCTAAACAAACTCGTCACAATTTGCTCGCTTTACATACCCCCACATTACCGCTTACACAAACACGAATTTCAGTCCTTGATAGACGAATTGCCAGAGCCCTATCTTGTTCTGGGCGATCTCAATGCACACAACAATATGTGGGGCGACGCTCGCACCGATGCGCGAGGCCGTCTAATTCAAGATTTTCTGTTCTCATCCGGTGCTTGTCTGCTTAGCAAAAAAGAACCTACATATTATTGTCTTGCAAACAAAACATTTTCCTCTATAGACCTCAGCATAGCTTCTCCATCCATATTGCCTGAACTTGAATGGGAAGTTATAAAAAACCCTTACGGGAGCGACCATTTCCCAATACTGCTGAGAGCACCAAGACAATACGAATCTCCACCACATGCTCCTCGGTGGAAGGTCAATGCAGCGGACTGGGATAAATTCCAAGCACTTACCAGTAAGCTCTCGTGGGCTGACATTTCATCGCTCGGAATTGACGGTGCCATTGAGTATTTGACTAATTTCATAATTGACGCAGCTTCTAAGTGTATTCCCCAAACAAGTGGACTTTCTAGCAAACGCCGTGTTCCTTGGTGGAATGAACAATGCCGGAACGCACGTAAGCAGCAGAACAAAGCATGGAGGCAGCTTCGCGATTATCCTACTGCTGAAAACCTTGTCAGTTTCAAGAAAATCAAGCCCCAAGGTAGGAGAACACGCAGACAAGCCAGGAGAGACAGCTGGCAAACATTTTTATCAAGTATCAACACGTACACGGATGAGGCCAAGGTTTGGAACAGGGTGAATAGAGTAAGAGGACGACAAACACATCCGCCTCCCCTGGTACACACGCAGGGAGACAGCCTGGAGGACCAGGCGAACCATCTGGGTGCACATTTTGAACATGTGTCCAGTTCATCACACTATTCTCCAGCGTTTAAAAGATACAAATCAGTAATAGAAAAACAAAAACTGGACCGAAAGAGCACCGGAAACGAGCCATATAACCTACCTTTCTCCCTAGCAGAGCTGCATGCATCACTCACCTGTTGCAACCAATCTGCCCCAGGCCCTGACCGTATACTATTAACAAGGCGAAAGAAACCAGCGAAAAAAACCAAGAACCAACATGAACCAACTAGCCCAGCAATTCACGCTTCTAAGATACCGTATACTATATGACATGTTGAAAAACCTACCCTCTGAAACGAAGAAAACCCTTCTCTGTCTCTATAACTCTATATGGACCTCCGGCGAGATCCCCTCTGCCTGGAAAGAGGCCATAGTGATCCCTATCCTGAAGCAGGGCAAGGATCCATCGTCCGTATCGAGTTACCGGCCCATAGCTCTAACAAGCTGCCTCTGCAAAGCTTTCGAGAAAATGATAAACCGTCGTCTCATACATTTCCTAGAATCAAACAAGCTGCTTGACCCATACCAGTGCGGTTTTCGCGAGGGTCGATCCACCATTGACCATTTGATACGTATTGAGGCACAGATACGTGAAGCTTTTGTTCACAAACAATTCTTCCTTTCTGTTTTCCTCGATATGGAAAAAGCATACGACACCACATGGCGGTTCGGAATACTGAGAGACCTCTCCCACTTTGGTATACGTGGTAATATGTTAAATGTGATTGAAAGTTATCTGCTGAATCGCACATTCCGTGTTCGAGTTGGCAATGCATTATCACGGCCTTTCGTGCAGGAAACCGGAGTACCACAGGGTGGGGTGCTCAGTTGCACTCTCTTCATTATAAAAATGAATTCCTTGCGTCTATGCATCCCACGCAACATGTTTTATTCAACGTACGTCGATGATATACAGATTGGATTTAAATCATGCAACCTTGCAATCTGTGAGCGGCAAGTTCAATTTGGTCTGAACAAGGTGGCTAAATGGGCAGACGAGAATGGGTTCTGCCTAAATCCACAAAAGAGCGCCTGCGTCCTTTTTTCTAGAAAGAGAGGACTGTACCCCGACCCCGACATTGACATGCAAGGACAGCGTCTACCTGTAAAAACGGAACATAAATTCTTAGGCATAATTCTTGACACTAAGCTAACATTCATACCACACCTAAAACATCTAAAAAACAAGTGCATGAAAACAATGAATATTTTAAAAGTGTTGTCACGCACTACATGGGGTAGTGACAGAAAGTGTCTGTTAAATTTGTATAAAAGCCTCATACGAACACGCCTAGACTACGGGGCCATAATTTACCAGTCAGCCACCCCAACCGCGTTGAAGATGCTGGACCCCATCCACCATCTAGGTATTCGCTTGTCTACAGGTGCCTTTAGGACAAGCCCTGTAGAAAGCCTTTACGTTGAATCCAATGAGTGGTCCCTCCACTTCCAGAGGACCTACACAGCTTTCATGTATTTTCTTAGAGTGAATGCAAACAGTGAACATCCCTCATATTCCACCGTAAATGATTTGTCCAGCTCCCACCTCTTTCATAACCGACCTGCAGTAAGAGAGCCCTTCTCGTTGCGTGTGAGAAGTCTGGCTGAGGAAATGGATGTCCCACTCTTTGAACATCGTCTAATGACACCCACTATACAGGTCTCACCGTGGCAGTGGCAGATTGTCGACTGTGATTTGTCCTTTTTACATGTTTCGAAGCACGCCCCAGTTGCACACATTCGAATGCATTTCCTCGAACTGCAGCATAAATACTCCTGTCCGGAATTTTACACCGATGCATCAAAGTCTCATGCTGGCGTCTCTTATGCAGCGGTTGGCCCATCATTTTCAGATGCCGACGCCCTGCACCCCCAAACGAGCATTTTCACAGCAGAGGCTTGTGCAATACTGTCGGCTCTTAAACATATCAAAGAATCAAAAATACCAAAAGCAATTATCTACACAGACTCGCTGAGCGTAGTAAAAGCTTTAAAATCTCTTAAAAGGCACAAAAATCCAGTAATAGTATCGCTTTATTCATTAATATGTAATATATATGCGTCTGGGCAGCATGTTGTGGTGTGCTGGGTGCCAGGACACCGAGACATCGAGGGAAATGTACTGGCAGACCAGATTGCCACATCCATCGACGCAAAAGCTGGAAACACATCCATGCCCGTCCCTGTTCCCGATATGAAGCCATATCTACGCAAGAGACTTCGAGCCCACTGGCAACGTTTGTGGGACGCCCAGAGTCTAAACAAACTTCATTTAATTAAGCCTCGCTTAGGGAACTGGCCATCCACCACGAAATCTAGAAGAAATGATGTCCTATTCTGTAGGCTCAGAATAGGACACACTTACGGCACGCACAATTACTTGTTGTCTGGAGGCGAACCCCCGACCTGTACTAGATGTGGGGAGGTACTTACTGTACTTCACATCCTAGTGCAGTGTCCTCTAATAGAACCTGAAAGAAAGAAACACTTTGTTCAAGCCTATAGAGAGAACATACCCCTTCACCCAGCGATGTTTTTAGCTAATGACCCGGTATTTCAGCACGACTCAGTTTTAGCCTTTTTAAACGACATCGACATTTTGCAAGTTCTTCGCCCGAGAGATTCGTAGCAGGGTCCTCTTTCAGAGGACGCTGCTGCGACAGCATTTTGAAATGCACTCTCCTCCAGGCTCTTGCTTCTAAGGGTCTCTGTGAGGCAGTAGTGCCTTGTATCGCTCACAGCTTTTTTTATACCATATTCATTGCGCCCTATCACATCATTGTCATGATCTTATTAATTTTGTATTTTACGCACCTTTAGTGCGCAGAATTTTAGGCCCCTTTACAGCCACCCTACACCTACCCACTGTCATTGATCGTACCATTGCTCACTCAGTACACCACGTCTTGACGCTCTTTGGCCATAGCTGGCCCTTGCGCCAGAAAACAACATATATCATCATCATCATCATCATTCTTCTTGGTCGTAAATGTCCATTAAGTGTATAATAATGAATAAGACAAGACGACGACGAAGCAGTCAGCAAGCAAGCCACAGTGTTGGTGCTAACCACGCGTCCCGAGCTTGCGCTTGCCCGGATTTTGACTGCTGGTCGCCTCGCCGCTTCTTGACGTTCGCCTGATGTTTCTCGCATTCATTGACGTTTACACGTGAATAAATCACGTTGCATTATGATCATCTGAACGAAATGTGATCTCGAGGAAATTGTTTTTTCTGCATTTTGGTCTTGCATACGAGATATCCATAGGCTATGAAGGCGTATCAGTACGACTACGACTAGGCCATACAGCATCGATTCCAAAGCTTGCATTCATGCGAACTATATGATTGCGTTCAAGCGCACTCCGCGAAAGAAACCACCTAGAAACATCCTAAAGTCCCTTGATGTAGGAAAGTACCGCCACTCTTTGTACTTTGCCGCCGGCGCGCGACCTCCTCGCCTCCTCCTCGCCCCTCGCGAGTCCCCTCCGCGACAGACGGCCTTGGGCGCGTTTTCCTGCACGATGATTGGTCTCCCTGCCGTTGCGCTTGGAAACGAGTGGAGCTTGCGTTTTGCTTGTGTTTTGCTTTTTCGTTCGAGCCATTTTGCGCCTCAGCTCGGCTGGCTCGGCCTATAGAGAACGTCGCGCGCTAACATTGCACGCTGTTTCGAGCACTGTCTGTTGGCGCTATGCCGTGCTGCTGCGCATATCCTCCTAAGACCTCTTGTACAATACATTGCACATTGCATTCAACACTTTTTCGAAATTCACTCAGAAGTGATTGCGCAAAATATCCATTCTGGGGATGAAGTACGGTGCATGTATAACTGTAAAGAAGTGGTTTACTCCTATTCTTGTCATCCGTTTTCGATAAGTTTTACACTAAATTGATCTAGACCTCTGTGTCGTCCCAGACGGCCGAAAGCGACCTTGTGGTGCGTTTCGAAATCACTGAGATTGCGTGAAAATACCGGACGAGGCAGCAACATGTAAATGTGATACACCTAGTTCCATCTCATCTCTGCGTTTACGCAATGAAATGTAGTTTTTAAAAAACCATACCAAACATAGGAGATGACATGGAGATAGTTATTTTTTTTTTCATGTACCTGGAGACGCAGCTTTTGGCATCTAACCGTGGTATTGATATATCAAAAATTGTTTTCAAATTCATAACATAACAGTAGACAATAAAAACCACCTTGAAGAGCGATTATATTCCATAGTTGCGTTCGGGTCTCAGGAGGATATAACTGCAGCAAGAAGCGTGATGATGGCTATGCAGTTTTTAAGATACCGCAAGGAAAGCGTGATGGCTTTCGCAAAGTATTGGTATGCGTGTTGCAGTGTCTACCATAAAGTGATGTGGTGGTGACTGACTATGAAAGACGTAAAGGGGCTCCAGCTGCCTCTATTAAGTCGAATGCTTTACCTAAGCCTTCGAAGAATGCTTAGCAGTCAAGCGTCAGACTCGCTATACCACTTATACCAGTCAAGCCAGCTTTTTGTGTGGCATATGAAGCCAAGCTCACCAATTTTCACTGCATATATAAAGCTATTTTGTAAATGTCACTTGCGCTTTTCATCAACTACACTCGGACAGAACTCAAAACTTTTTACTCATTTACCTTCAATCCGGTAAGTGGCAGCGGCCAATATTAATGATGTTGCGGTTAATGGCATTTCGAAGAAGCTCGTACCAGCCAACTGCGATGTCACGCTAGGGGATTAAGCAGGACGTCATGACAAATGGTCGATACCCTTGGTTGGAAGACACGCTTTGAGGGGTGTTTGCCACTTCGTTCTTGGGCTGTATCCAACTATAGAGCTCTTAAAATTAAGGAATCGATTGAGCATGCGCGCCCAGTATGAAACGAATCTCCTGTGAATTCGCGCATGGCATATTCTTTGCAAATAGTGGCTCGGCTCAAAAGAAAACGTGGTATCTCTTACACCTGGAGTATCGTTTTGATCGCAACAGAGCCGCTTTTTGGAAAGGACAAGCTCTTAGCGCAAGAACGAATTGCCCGTCAACTTTCGGCCGCACTGATACTGCTTTATCATGTATTAAACGGTGTAAGTTAGTTAGTTATGTAAGGTTTTGTGGCGCAAAAGCAACTAAGGCTATGATGCGCCATGCACAGGTTGAAAGTATATAATTTGATAAAAGCGCTTCAAGCAACAAAGATCATTTGCTTTAAAATTTGTTTAAGAACCCTGTTTCATGTAAAAAATTAAAAACATCGTCTAGAGATACAATTGCATTTTCAGCTAGGATCAGGGATGGATGAAGTGGTGTTAGTGTTTTGTAAAGTTCATAAAAATATTTCTGTCTTGTTTCCTCCAACGCCGGACATGTTATTAAAATGTGATTCACAGTTAGGGACTCTTGGCAGTGATCACAAACCGTTTGTTGTTCATTTTTCAGTAAAAAGTTATGTGTGAGATGTGTGTGTCCGATGCGAATGCGACATAGAATGACTTCCATGAAACGTTCCTGGTGATAAGATGTCTTCCACTCCTGTAGCATGGGTTTTACTATTTGTAGTTTGTTATTTACTTGGCAGCCCCACTCGTGTTGCCACTTTGAGGTGATCGCAGCACGGACCACCCGGACACAGTCCTTGAATGGAAGATTTATTTGTCTAATTTTGTTACAGGCTGTGAGTGCTGCAGATTTGTCCGCCTTTTCATTTCCCGGGATTCCCACGTGACTTGGAACCCAACAGAGACGAATTATTTTACCATTCTTTTCACATTTGCCGAGCATTCTCAGGATGCAGCCGAGAAAAGGTTCGTACTCTGATTTTCTATGGAGAGAATTAAGTGAACTAAGGGAATCTGTGTAGACAACTGCTTTTTTATAATCTTCTGTTACTATTTTTTCCAAGGCCATAAGCAGGGCATATACTTCGGCTGTAAAAACCGAAGCAGACTGTGGCAACCTAAGACAATTTTCCCAGTGTTCCGATACAACTGCGCTTCCAACATGTTCATTTGTCTTGGAACCGTCAGTGTAAAACTCGGTGTAGTCATTGTATTTATTTTGTAATTCTAAGAAATCTTGCATTATGTGTTCAAGCGGTGTTTCTTTTTTCTTGTGGCATGTTAGGGTAAAATCGCAAAAATGTGCGAAACCATGCCATGGGGGGAGTCTGTTCGGTCTTTCGGCAACCTTGAGAGCCTCGCTCGGAACATTGTAGCTTTGGCACATATCTTCGAATCGAAGGATAAGTGGTCTCACGCTATGTGGTTTGTTAGCATAGTGTGTTCTGTGTGTGGTGTAAGTAACAAGAGTGTGGCATATATGATTAGGTAAAGCTGTGATTCTGAGCACGTATGAAGTCGTAAGCAAAGCTCTTCGGTGCTCCAAACAGGGTTCGTTACTGTCAGCATATAGGCTTTCTGATGATGTGTAGTGTTTAATGGCGCAAGGGCCAGCTATGACCAAAGAGCGCCATGACACATGGTGATGGGTTCTGAATGTATTATAGATGGAGTGGACAGTAGGATGCAAATGGTACATAAAAGGTGGCTTAAAGAGGCCTAAAACAAATCGCTATAAATTGCGTAAAATATATGAGTGTTAAAATAATGACAAAGACTAATGATGTGAGCTATGAGCGTAAAGGTTTCATTACAAAGCGGTGACATAATAAAATATATGCAATAGCACTATTGCCTCAAGAGGTCCTTGAAATCAAGGACTGAGAGGCACGTGCTGTAATAAGTTTTTCCACTGCAGCTGCAGCCTGCAAGTCGAGGCTGCGCTACAGATACCCTGGCCAGATGACTTGTAACGTGTTTACATCTGCTAAAAACTTTAAGATAGCATTAAAATCAAAAAGCGGCTCATGGCTAAGAAAGAATGCTGGGTGAAGAGGGATGTGCTCACGATACGCGGGATAAAAGTACTTTTTACGCTGAGCTTCTATTTCTGGGCACTGGATAAGGACATGGAGAACTGTAAGTATGTCGCCACACCTATCACATATCGGAGGATCACTTCCTGTAAGGAGATACGAGTGTGTTCCATAGGTATGTCCTATCCTTAACCTGCATAGAAGCACTTCCTTGTGTCTTGTTGTTTTCTGAGATATCCATTTCCCAATTCTTGGCTTGGTTACATGTAGCTTATTTGACACTTGATTGTCCCACTGCTTTTGCCAATATTTCCGTAATTCATGGCGCAGGAAGGGCTTTAGGTCAGTGAAAGGGATGGCTATGTTTGTGTTTGTATGTTCAAAAACTACTGAAGTGGCACTTTCGTCTGCAGCTACATTGCCTTTGATACCTCTATGGCCAGGTACCCAGCATATTATGATTACTTGGTTGTCCTTGTAAGCTGAGCATAGCAAGCTGTACAGTTCGTTATAAACTGAGTTCTTGTGTTTTCGTAGACTCATTAGAGCTCTAACGACACTCAATGAGTCTGTGAACACAATTGCTTTTGTAATATTCATTTGTTTTATGTGTTTGACTGCTGAAAGGATTGCGTATGCTTCCGCTGTAAAAATGCTTGTATGCGGATTTAGTGCCCCGGACACTGTAAAAGATGGTCCCAAAGCTGCGTAAGCAACACCAGTAGAAGATTTGGAGGCGTCCGTATAAAATTCACTGCAAGAATACTTCTCCCGAAGTTCAAGAAAATGCGAGTGTATGTGTGCTTCAGGTGCCCATTTTGATATTTCTACAAAAGAGATATCGTACTGGATGGTCTGCCACTCCCAAGGTGGTGGGAGCCTAGTAGAAGCCATCAGGACATTCTCTAGAAGAGAGAAGCCTGTTTCTTCAGACAGGGCTTCCAATCGGAGGGACATAGGAGGCCTAGTGGCTGGGCGGTTACGGAACAGCCTGGCCGTGGACAAGTCCTGAATAATTGAGTGGCATGGGTGGTCTACTGCAGATTTTACCTTCAAGGCATAGGAGAAACTTAAATATGTCCTTTGGAAGAATAGAGACCATACGTCTGACTCGACGTACAGGCTTTGTACAGGACTAGTCCTGAAGGCACCTGTAGCAAGGCGGATGCCTAGGTGGTGAATAGGATCCAGCATTTTCAAAACACTAGGCCTCGCAGAATTATAGACTACTGCTCCATAGTCAAGACGCGATAATATAAGACTTTTGTATAACTTTATGAGGCATCTCCTGTCACTTCCCCAGGATGTGCGTGACAAAAGCTTCAGCAGATTCATAGTCTTGAGGCACTTTGCTTTAAGATACTTCAGGTGTGGGACAAAATTTAACTTGCAGTCTAAAATGATACCAAGAAATTTATGTTCACGGCTTACAGATAGTCGTTCTCCATTGATATCTATTACCGGGTCCCGCAGTACACCCCTCTTGTTAGAGAAGAGGACACACGTACTTTTTTGAGGGTTTAATTTAAAACCGTTCTCGTCCGCCCACTTGAACAATTTATTTAAGCCAAGCTGTACTTGTCGCTCGCAGATATTTAGATTGCATGATTTGTAACCTATTTGGATGTCATCCACATACACAGAATAAAACATACTACGTGGCATGACAGTATACAGCGAGTTCATTTTGACGATAAATAAAGTACAGCTCAGCACACCACCTTGAGGTACCCCAGCCTCTTGCGTAAATGGACGAGACAGGACGTTACCAACTCTCACACGGAACGTGCGATTGGAGAGGTAACTCTGAATCACAATCAGTAAGTTGCCTCGAACTCCCATTCCAGAAAGATCACGGAGGATTCCAAATCGCCAAGTTGTGTCGTATGCCTTTTCCATATCTAAAAATACTGACAAGAAAAACTGTTTGTGCACAAAAGCATCACGAATATTTGTCTCGATGCGGACAAGGTGATCTGTTGTGGATCTACCTTCCCTGAAACCGCACTGTAAGGGATCGAGTATTTTGTTACTTTCAATAAAATGGATGAGGCGGCGATTGATCATTTTCTCAAAGAGCTTGCATATACAACTTGTCAGAGCTATAGGCCTATAGCTACTGGCCGAAGAAGGGTCCTTGCCATCTTTGAGAATAGGAATTACAATTGCTTCTTTCCATGCAGTCGGAACGTAGCCGGCAGAGAACATGGTGTTAAAGAGTGACAATAGTGTTTTGTGGGTTTCAGGGTGTATGTGTTTTATCATTTCATATAGTATTCTGTCACTTCCTGGAGCAGACGCGTTACTACAATTCAGTGAAGCCTGAAACTCCGCCATGCTAAATGGACGATTGTATGCTGCATTGGCTGTGTCTTTCCAACCCAGAGGCTGTCGCTCTGCTTGTCGCTGATATCTTAGAAATGTATCTGTATAATGGGAGGTACTGGAAATATGCTCGAAATGTGCTCCTAGACAATCAGCCTGGTCCTCAAGAGTGTCTCCTTGTGCGTTTACTAAAGGTAGAGGATGTGTTTCGCGGCCTTTTATTTTGTTTACCCTGTTCCAGGCTTTGCGTTCGTCTGTATAAGAGTTGATGCTGGATATGTACTTTTCCCAACTTTCTCGTTTAGCGCGGCGGCGTGTTCTTCTACTTTGTGATTTAATCGCTTTGAAGTTAATTAGGTTTTCTGTGGTCGGGGAGTTACGAAGGAGATTCCAGGCCTTGTTTTGCTTTTTCCGGGCTTCCCTACACTCCTCATTCCACCATGGAATACGTCGTTTCGAAGGCGACCCATTTGTTTGGGGAATACATACTGATGCAACATCAATAATAAACGCTGTAATGTATGCTACTGCAGCGTCAATATCAAGTGAAACGACATCGTCCCAGGGCAAATGTGTTTCTTCGCGAAACCGCGCCCAGTCAGCTGAGTTGACTGTCCATCGAGGAACGTGTGTAGAGCACTCAGATTGTTTTGTAAGGTTTAGTAGGATGGGGAATGATCACTTCCATAAGGGTTATTGATCACATCCCATTTCAAATACGGCAAAATTGTACTGGACGCTATGCTTAAGTCTATGGAAGAAAATGTTTTGTGTGTAGGGCTGTAGAATGTTGGTTCTTTTTTGTTAAGCAAGCAGGCACTTGAAGAGAGTAGGAAGTTTTCTATTAGTCGTCCTCTCGCATCACAACGAGAGTCGCCCCACAGTGTACTATGTGCGTTTAGATCACCAACGACTATGTAAGGGTGATGGAGTTCATCAATAAAGCTTTGAAATGTTGTTCTAGAGAGTTGATAACCTGGGGGGATGTATACAGACGCGATGGTGACTAGTTTATTGAACAGCACTGCTTCGATAGCAACTGCTTCAAGAGGAGTTTGGAGTTTCAGTTTCCGACATGCAACGCCTCTGTCGGCAATTATAGCTACACCGCCCGACGCTGTAGCAGCGTCGTCCCGGTCTTTCCGGAAAATGGCGTATTGCTGTAGAAAGTTTGTTTGTGTGGGTTTAAGATGTGTCTCCTGAACACACAGCACCTTTGGATTGTATTTGTGTAAAAGTTCTTTAATGTCATCGAGGTTGTGCATTAAGCCTCTCACGTTCCAGTGTAATATTTGTGTATCCATATTGTTTGTGTTTTTGGGCTGTGTGTCAAGAGATGAGTCTAGTTGGCTTACGGAGCCTTTCCAGGCGCCGTAATCCGGGGTTTGTCTTTCTTGGAGCGGTCGCGAGAATCGCGTCGCTCCGGAGGCGCTGGATGCGCCGCCTGGCTTGGGGTTGTGTCCATCGACTCCAAGGAGCCGCTGGACTTCCGCTCAAGCGAGCGGGGTGTTTTCGGGGTGGGCCTTGCCTCGAAAAGCAGGGCCTTGGAGGCCACCAACCCAGAAGTCGATGGGCCTTCCTTAAGAGACGGCGCAGCAGCGCTGGCTGCTGTCGCCTGGGGGCTGGTGGCACCACCGCGGCCACACTCTTTGTGGACCGGGCCGATGCCGGAGTCTGCTGCGACGTTGCCCCCCTACGCGCCGCACCAGAATACCCTGTAGAATGAAGAAAAGAGATACGCTTTCGTGCTTCTTGGAATGAAATGTTTTCTTTTACTTTGAGGGTTATTATATCCTTCTCTTTCTGCCACGTAGGGCACGCTCTAGAGTAAGCTGCATGTCCACCGTCACAGTTCGAACAGTGGAGTGTGCCATCACAGTCATCTGAGGGGTGACCATGGTCACCACACTTCGCACAGGTTTGTCGGCCTCGGCAGCTTTGTGAACCGTGGCCATACCTCTGACACTTGAAACACCTTCGAGGGTTCGGGATATATGGTCGGACTCGGACTTTCGTGTATCCTGTTTCTAACGTTTCTGGCAGCACACTGGACGCAAAGGTGACGATCAGATGTTTAGTTGGAATTTCTTTGTTTTCCCGTTTGATTATTATTCTCTTCACTATGGTAACATTGTGCTCCTTCCAGCCCTCTAGGAGCTCTTCCTCGGTCAGGTACAGCAGATCATCGTCGGAAATCACTCCTCTGCTTGTGTTCATCGATCGATGTGGGGTCACTGTGAGGTTCACACCACCGAGTGAGACCAGATTTGCGAGTTTCTCATGTTGTTGTTTGTCGCGGACCTCAAGAAGGAGGTCACCGCTCGCCATCTTTGTAACTTTGTAGCCTAGCCGGGACCAATTGTTTCGGTGAGATTTTTTGCAACAGTGAAAGGTGAAATCATTCTTACGGTCTTTTGAGGGTTTTCACTATGAATGACATGGAATCGTGGAAAGGTTTCTTTGCGTTGAAAGAAAAATTGAGCTGTTTCTTCGGTGCGCCCTCTTTTTGAAAGAGGACGATCAGGTAGTTTAGGGAATGATGCGAATGCCATACAGGTTTATTGATTTCGGCAGCGATGGTAGCCGCCCACCATGGAGCCCAACAAGGGGACGGTACAAGGTTTGAAGATTACCTGCACACGCCAGCTATACACCGCCACTATAACCTAATATATATATCCAAGGCTGGATATAATACACAAGGTTAACCCTTGCCGCCCAGAAATTCGGAAGTGAGAAGAAATGACTAGAAGACAGGACAGATGGAAAAAGTGAGAGAGAAAGACAAAAGATTGAGGAGGGGGACAGGAAAAGGCGACTGCCGATTTCCTCCAGGTGGGTCAGTCTAGAGGTGCCGTCTATGTGAAGCAGAGGCCAAAGAGGTGTGTTGCCTCCGCCGGGGGGCCTTAAAGGTCCAAACACCCGGCATTAGCTCAACCTCCAGGATCCCCCTTTCCCCAGACACGGCAAAGCCACGCACGGCTACGCGTGGGAGGGTCCAACCCCCGTGTGCTCAGGTACGTGGTGGCGCAACTCACCAAACGCCTGCTTGCGCAGACGCCCCTGCGGGGCATATAGGCTTTCTACTGGTGACGTTCTGTACGCACCAGTTGCTAAGCGTAGTCCGTGGTTGTGCGTGGGGTCAAGACGTTTGATGTACGACTCCCTTGCTGACCCGTAAACTATGCAACCGTAGTCAAGAATGCTGCGCACGACACAGCGGTAAATACGTAACAGGCATGTTCGGTCGGCGCCCCAATGCTTACGTGATAGGATCTTCAGGATGTTAAGTGCTTTGTTTGCCTTAGTTTTTACGCTGTTAATGTGGGCGATAAAGTTTAGTTTACTATCAAAAATGATTCCTAAGAACTTTTGCTCTTGCTTAACCGGTAACGGGCTTTGATTTAATTTGAGAGCTGGGTCAGGGTGTAACCCCCTTTTTTGTGAAAATACCACTGCCACAGTTTTTTGTGTAGAAAACCGAAATCCATTTTTATCGGCCCATTGCGTCAACTTGTTAATTGTTATCTGGATTTGCCTTTCGCATGTAGACATAACCGAGGCACGGTATGCAATTTGAAGGTCGTCGACGTATAAAGAGTGCATAATGTTGGGCGGTATAACTGAATTTATGGAGTTCATCTTCACCACGAAGAGAGTAGTGCTTAATATGCAACCCTGTGGGACGCCATTTTCTTGAACAAAGACTCGGGACAGTGTTGCTCCCAGACGGACTTGAAATGTTCGGTTTGACAGAAAATCGGCCAGACAGTTGAGCATTCTGCCGCGTATTCCTAGTGTTGCTAGATCTTGTAGAATGCCATACCTCCATGTGGTGTCGTATGCTTTTTCTAGGTCGAAAAACACCGCTAGGCAGTGCTGTTTATAAAGGAATGCCTCACGTATGGTGTGTTCAAGACGAACGAGATGGTCAGTTGTTGAGCAGCCTTTCTTGTAACCACACTGATGAGTGTCTAGTAAGTTATCTGTTTCGAGAACGTATGTTAGTCTTATATTTATTATGCTTTCGTAGGATTTAGCCAGGCAACTTGTTAGTGCTATAGGTCTGTAGCTGTTAGGTGTATTTGGTGACTTTCCCGCCTTCAGAAAGGGAACAATAATAGCCTTTTTCCACTCTGCAGGCATTTTACCCGTTTCCCAGATCGTGTTAAAAAAACGCAACAAGGCATCCACCGCTTTCTGGGACAAATGGGCTAACATAGCGTAATGTATTTTGTCAGGACCCGGTGCTGTTTTCTTACCCGAATTATTCTGTTTATTTCGTGGAGTGTTAAGGGGGCATTGAACGGTCTATCTGAACTTCCCGTTGTCGGAAGCTTTTGTTTTTCGGCGGACGGTTTGTGTTTTAGGAATGTTGCGGAATAGTTTGCTGAGCTAGATATGGTGTAGAAGTGCTCGCCTAATATGTCTGCTTGTTCCTGTAGACTTGTTTGCGTGCCTGGAGTTGAGAGTATGGGGATTGTGTAGGGAGCATAGTCGCCCCTAAACTTGCGAACCTGGTCCCACATTCTCTTTGATGTTATTGAACTGTTAATTGATGAGATGTCATTTTTCCATGAATTTTTTTCTGCTTGCCTACGGATATACCTCGCCTTCGCTTTTTTGAATGATAAAATAGTATCTTGTGTTGGGTACCTTCTGAAGATACCCCATGCTTTGTTTTGAAGTTTTTTAGCTTGTGTGCATTCATTCGTCCACCAAGGTTTTAGTTTTTTCCTTAAGAATCCAGAAGATTGGGGAATAGCTTCTTCCGCCGCAGCAACTATGCAAGCAGTAATCCTCTCATTCGCCTCGTCTATGTTTCGGTCATCTAAGATCACTTTTTCTAAACTGGCTTTTTCAGTGAAGAGAGGCCAGTTTGCAAGGTGCAGTTTCCAACGGCGTGGCCTAGAAAGTGTTATAGGCAGTACGGATGTTAGTTTTATGACTGCAGGCATATGATCACTACAGTAGGGATTAGGTATTACAGTCCAATGAAGATCGGTGAACAGAGATGGGGAACACATTGCCAAATGAGGGCAACTCATAGCTCCTGTGCTAGGGGAGCAGTATGTGGCCGTACCAGTATTTAAAAGGCATAGTTCATTACTTAGAATAAAATCTTCGATTGTTTGTCCCCTATGGTCTGTTTTTTTGCTCCCCCATAGTGTATTATGCCCATTAAAATCTCCCGCTATCAGAAATGGTTCTGGTAGCTGGTCTAAAATCAGGTCTAAATCTCTTACAGTGAACTGTGTGTGTGGAGGAATGTAGAGGGAACAGATGGTAATGGTTTTATGTGCTAAAATGGTGACAGCAGCGGCTTCTATGTGGCTATTAATGGTTACTGCTCTAGCTGGAATTCCGTGTTTCACAACCACAGCCACACCGCCCGAAAGCCGGTTAGCTTGGGTATGGTCGCGCCGTACAACAGTGAAGCCTTTTAAGATGTTAATGTTTTTGTCACATAAGTTTGTTTCCTGTAGGCACAAAGCCACAGGGGAGAAGTTATTCAGTATATCTCTTATGTCACCTAAGTTGTGTAAAAGTCCTCTGCAGTTCCAGTGGATAATAAAAGCCATTTTAAAACATAAAGGTAAAAGATGGCATTATGATTCTATAAGATATAAGATGTTAGGTGACTTAGGTGTGGAGAGAGTTATTAGAAAGGAGGGATAACCTTTAGGTTATTACTTTTTAAATAACGTGGTTATTGGGACTTTGTCCCTCTTGGCGCGCTCGAGAGAGCGCTTGTCCTTCGGTGTCGACGACACCGGGGTTTTTGCGTCGACCTCCATCGCTCTCTCAGAGGCGCTGGAGGATCGAGAGTTGGGCGCCGGGACACGTGTCTCGGGCCGTGGAGTTCGATTGAGTTTAGGGCCTTGCGGTACTTGTGTCTGCGGGCCCTTCGAAGACGATGGAGCAGCTCTGGCTGCTGCCACCACGGGGGCGGGAGGGGTCACTGCGGGACCACTGTGCGTGGGCTCGGAGGACTCCCGAGGCCTCTGTGACGCTGCCCCCACCTGCGTCACATCGGCGTAACTTCTTCTGGAAAGGTAGGACAATCGCTTTAACAGTTAGTGCAATTACTTCCTTTTTATTTTTCCAGCAAGGGCAAGACCGTGAGTAAGCTGGATGGTCCCCTTTGCAGTTAACACAGTGTGGAGAAGAAGTGCAATTGTCAGATTGGTGGTCATTGGAGCTGCATTTGGCACATGTTGTTTGTCCTCGGCATGCGTGTGAAGCATGTCCAAACCGTTGACATTTGAAACATCGTCTGGGGTTGGGGATATATGGTCTGACATTTACTTTTACGTATCCTGCATTCAGAGAAGTAGGCATTTCGCTTGTCCCAAAGGTAAGTATAACATGTTTTGTCGGAATTTCTTGATCATTTCTTCGGATGACAATTCTTTGTACTTTAGTCACGTTTTGTTCTTGGAAACCTCGAGCAGTTCCTCATCACTCAAGCCAAGGAAGTCCTCCTCGGATATCACGCCCCTGCTTGTATTTAGAGTTCTGTGGGCTGAAATTGTAACTGTGGCATCGCCAATACTGGTAAGTTCCGAGAGCTTTTGTACTTGGTCTTTGTCATTTAGTTCTAGGAGGAGGTCCCCGCTAGACATTTTTGAGACTTTGTATGTCGGTCCAATTTTGTCTTTTAGGCACTTGGCCACCAGGAAAGGAGACAGTTTTCTCACGGGTGTGTTGTTCTCACTATGGACTACATGGTACTTGGGGAATGCTGGGGTGTTGCTCCGAAAGGAGAACTGGAATGTTGCTTCGGTGCGGCCTCTTTTCAGAGGCCGATCATAGACGACAGAGGTTTGCGCTGCCATAAGAAGGTGTATGTGTTCGGCAACAGCGCCGACCGCCCACCACGGAGCCCAACGAGGGGACGCGGCAGAGCTTGTACACAAGTCTGCACGACGCCAGTCGTACGCCGCTACTATAACCTAATATGGTGTACCCAAGGTAGGATAGCCACACAAGGTTAACCCTTGCCGCCAGCGACAAAGGAAGTAAGTGGAAGAGAGTAGAAGACAGGAAAGACCAAAAGTGTGAGAGAGAGACGCAGATTTGAGGAGAGAGAGACAGGAAAAGGCGACTGCCGATTTCCTCCAGGTGGGTCAGTCTGGAGGTGCCGTCTATGTGAAGCAGAGGCCGAAGAGGTGTGTTGCCTCCGCCGGGGGCCTTAAAGGTCCGAGCACCCAGCATCGGCTCAACCCCCAGGATCCCCCTTTCCCCAGACACGGCTAAGCCGCGCACGGTTAGTCGCGGGAGGGTCCAACCCTCGTGTGCTCGGGTACGTGGTGGCGCAACTCACCAAACGCCTGCTTGCGCAGACGCCCCTGCGGGGGTTAAACGGTGTAGGTTTGTGCCATGGCATAATGTTACTACTGTTGTTTTCTTGGGCATGTCTTTTTCTCAGCTGCCATCCGTACTGCATGGCATATTTGTACACTAGCAATGTTTCTCATTCTGAATATTATATGATACTCTTCTATGTTATCTGTATCTTGTCAAATAACGTTTTTTGCGCATGCACGAAAATAAAGCATCTTACTGACCATTCTTTTTGTTTTTTGTGTGATAATTTCTTTTCTGATGTCTAATCAAAATCACAATTTTAACTATCCTACTACATAATGTAACGGCATGTTGGTGTGAACTATCAAAATACCTTTTCCAGAGGCATATCGTTTGCCTAAAAATATAGAATGCCTTCTCCCATAGGTATACCGAGTATATTTTAAGCTTCATTGACACCGACGCCTAAAGAATAATCTGTAAATACCTTTCCTCAGCTTCTGTTATTGTGGGTGATGAGTGGCTGCCGGCACCGCTTCATCGCACTGAAATTGCGCAACCGCCCTATTCAATGCAGAAACCACAGCGCAAAAGCTACTTTGACATTGAGACAAACACATGGACGGACGATGCTCTCGCCAGTAATCCATTATAAGAAGGCACACTGAATATAATACCTGCGGTGCACATGCGTGCACATACAAGAAAAAACTGCCAAACATAGAGCGATCTGCCACAAGCAATACTAGATCAAATGCAAAAAGTAAAGCAGCGTATCATGTGGCAGAAAAAATAACTGGAGTATAGAACTCGCCTCAAAGCTCCTTTTACATCAGTGTGTGTCATTCATACGGCTTTAAGATGAAACCAACCTCATCATAAACGTTGCCTTCAGCATTCTCCATGCTGTTATCACCATTTTTCAAAATATTCTACGCCACTGGGGCGCGCAACTGGCCCAAAATAACGCGCCTCCATCGAATTCTGCGGCCCGTCCGCGGGAGCCCAGGCGCAATAGCGTGCCGTGCGCAACGCGCGCAGCCGGCGGGCGAGGAGAATTGAGGAGGAAAGTGCGCGCGCGGAGGAGAGTGTCGCTACTTTCAAGATCAAGGGGCTTTAAAACATCCTACGCACGAGCGGCGCATGGCGGTGCCAGCGGTCGAGCACTGGGCATGGGCGCAAATAGGAACACGCTGCCGGGAGGTGCCGCCACGAGTTCAGTGGCTACGCGCACGGCGGCTCACTGAGGACAACCGCCTTTGGTTTACGTTTAGCGCTTCGTAGGCACGAAAATCGGAAGTCCAAAATGAAATTTGAACTGCGCGCCACGGTGACGTTATGCAGGCGGAGCCAACGTTTATAGATGGCGCCGCCCCACTCCGCCGTAGCCTTCGCAGTGCAAGGCATTGAAGGAGGAAAGGAAGCACAGCGGAGGCCGTGTTTGATAGCCAATAACTCCGCTTCTACTTAACGCATTGAAGTACTTTTTTCGGGAAAGTGATTCTAAAATAGCCTATTTTCACTTCGAATGTTTCTCCGCTTCGATAAAAACTGGTTCAGGGCCCCTTTTAAAGGAAGGCTGCTCCAATTTGTCTTCTATTTTAGACCCCTCAGTGTATACTTTATAGTCCGTTATTTCTTTTATGCTGTTTGAAATAGAAAAAAAAAGTCCTTTCAGATGGGTTAGTTCCCCAATCATGGATCTTGTTAGTTCGACACCAGGTTTCTGAGCTCCATCAGACATCTTAGGACACGAACGCGTTACCGTAGCCCATTGGCTTTTATTACGAATTTTGAACTTTGGGTTCTGTTTAACAACCCCTCTTCATTTCTGTTTTAATTGCCTTTAAACCTGTTATGCATTTTTGCAGGTACAGGTTTTCTACAACATTTATTTTTGCTTTCAGGAATAAACGGGGAAGTAGTCGACCGGGGCGATACATCCGTCTGATGATAATTCCAGAGTGCCAGGTCAAGCTCATCCCCGCGTAGAAGGTAGAAACTTCAGTCCTGGATATTTTTCGTCCTCTCTAAATGCGCAAAGATACACGCGAGGGCGGGTTCCAAACATGCTTCTTTACTGCAGTGTATCAGAATTCGTGACCGGACGAACGGGTCAAGTGCGCTACTGCGTCCGGCTGACGTCAGATGGCTAAGTAAAGGGGAGAAGATATGTAGTTTACTGGGGCGATACATCCGTCCGATGATAATTCCAGAGTGTCAGGTCAAGCTCATCCCCGCGTAGAAGGCAGAAACTTCAGTCCTGGATATTTTTCGTTCTCGCTGAATGCGCAAAAATACCCGCGAGGGCGGGTTCCAATGACAATGACAAGAACTTTTATTGGTCCTGAGAAACTGGCCAGGGGGAGCCGAAGGCTCCCTCAGGTCAAGTCGGTGGCTCCGCCCACGATGGCACCGGGAGGCGAAATCCCGTTGCGATGTCGTGGGCCCTCTGGACTGCCTGGAGTTGGATGTAGTGGTGGTCGCTTCTTAGGAACTCCTCCCACTGTTCCTTTGTTGCAAGCATAGCGTTTTCTATGGCTGGGCACAGCCAGAGCATGTGATTGAAAGAGAATGAGTCGGCTCCGCATTTGGGGCACGACTGCGGGAAGTGCGGGTCTATCCTGCTAAGGGACCGCGGAGTGGAGTACGTGCGGGTTTGTAACATTCTGAGCGTGCTAGCTTGTGGTTTATTTAGTTTTGGGTGAGGAGGAGAGAACCACCTTCTTTCCAAGCGGTAGTGTGAGACGATCTTGTGAAAGGTGCACAATGGGTCTTTCTGGATGCTAGCCTCGTTACGAGGAGGGCTGTTGACGGCTCCGCGGGTCGTGAAATCGCGCGCCAGCCGGTGAGCCCTTTCGTTGGGGTTGAAGCCGTGCGGTTGGATTAGTCTCCCAGGTGGGCCGGGTACCATGAAATGTGGAAATATGCTTCCGTGCCAATTTGACTGAAATTAGTGAGCTTGTTGATCGCAATTCTATTCGCCCGTTTCGATACGCGCGCCGCCGAAAAGGACCTAACGGCTGTGCGGGAGTCCGAGAAGACGAAGAGGGGAGAATGTGCGCGGTGTATGGCCAGGGCGATAGCCGCCTCCTCCGCCTCGTGAGCAGAATTGGTGCGCACAGAGGCCGCATTCACCAGATTGCCTTTCGCATCCACTACCGATAGGGCGAACGCGTCTTCACTGTCGTATCTAGCGGCGTCTACGAATAGAGCGTGTAGTCCATGTCGAGTGATCTGTTTGAGGATTGCCTGAGCTCTCGCACGTCTTCTACCCTCATTGTGTACTGGGTGAATGTTGCGCGGAATCGGGTCTACCTTGATTAGGGCACTAACGTTTTTAGGTAGACAGACTTTATCCTCCGGGTCGTTCGTGGGCCGAATGCCTGCCTCGTTTAGTATACTAACTCCTGCCTTGCTGGACAATAGTCTATAAACCTGCGCTGCCGAGTGGGCTTCTATAATTTCGTCTATCGTGTTATGGAGCCCTAGCTTCAGTAGTCGTTCCGTGCTCGTTGGACTGGGGAAGTCCCAGCACACGTTTGAGGCCCGTTCTTATAATCGCGTCTAATTTGGCCTTCTCTGCCCTGCTCCAATTAAGGTAAGGGGTTATATAGGTAATGTGGCTTAGGAAGAAGGCCTGGAAAGTTTTGATAGGATTGTCATCCTTTAGCCCGCCTCTTCGGTTGGAGATGCGGGTGATCATTCTGATGACGTTTCCAGCCTGACCAGAGAGCTTATTGAGAGCCGTCGCATTGCAACCCTTGGCGTCGATGAGCAGACATAGAATTTTGACCGAGTCTACCCTCGGTATTGGCTGTCCGTTTTTGGCTTTGATAACTATCGGAAAGAGGCTCGAGGTTTCTGACTCCCTGCCTAGGGCGGGTTCCAAACATGCTTTTTTACTGCAGTGGATCACAATGCGTGACCGGACGAACGGGTCAAGTGCGCTACTGCGTCCGGCTGACGTCAGATGGCTAACTAGAGGGGAGAATATATCTAGTTTACAGTAGCACGGGCGCGCGTGCTACTGGTCGGTTGGGCTGGCACATCCTTCTGTATTTTCCTGCAAATCGAAGGTATTTACGATTCGGCTTCCAAAATTTTAGGTGGGGGTTGTTTTTAAACGTATTCGACGCGCAGGTTGGGTTTAAAAGGGGTTATTTGTCATTTTTTGGCCGTTGGCTGTTTGTCGCCGCCCACCGAGCGGGTATGCGCCATGGTGCGGCTGGGCCTGCCTAGGTATGCCTTATACTAGGCAGACCCACGTCATCTCGCCGTCCCCGACGGACCCTCCCGCCGCTGGGCAGTCGCCCCGCTCGGAGGAGGGCGAGTTTTCGGACGACGGCGATGCGGTGATCGCGCGTTTCTGCGACCTGATAGATCGAATGCCGGTGACTTCGGAGGAGCGACCGGCCAACACCGACGACGAATAGGCGCTGTCCTCAGTTTCGGAGAACACGGCGGTGGCGGCAGCGCTCCCCGCGGACCTCGGCAGCTGCGTGCAGAGCCGAGTACGGGAAATTAAGGACGAGCGCTTTAACTATTGTACTTGTCCGGCCAACAAGGTGCCCGTCGACGCGCGCAAGTTCCTGATGGCCCGCGTCTTTGAGATGGTCGCCTTCTGCTCGGACCTGCGGGCGGAGGCGGCCACGGAACGCGGCGCGGCCCTTGCCTTGCAGGGCCGGCTCGTGGAGGCGCGCCGTGACGTCGCGGTGCTGCAAAGGCACACGTGTCATCGTCGCGGAGGGGCGTCTGGACGGCTCCATCGTCGCGGCGACTGGCCCTGGGTGTGCACGTCGTGGTCCTGGTGTGCCTGCGGCCGTGGTTGCCACGCCCTCGGGCGCGGGCGGCTCGGTGCCTGCGCTCGCCGTGCGGATGGACTACGCGGCCGCGTTCAAGGCGGGCATCACGCCCGCTGCCGATGCGGTTCGCGGCGGACCTGGTGTTGCGGCGGGGCGGTCTGGGCCGACGCACGAGCACGTCGCCTTCCTGAGGCCGATGTCGACGACGGCGACGCCGGCGCGGGATGTGCTCAGGCTGACAGCAAACTCCTCCATCTGCGGGAAGCGCGCAGCAGCCCAAAAGAACGGTGGAAGAAGCAACGGCATAACCGCAATTTGAGACGACGAATTGCGAGGCTCGATAGGGAACATCGAGGACCACGCCAATCGCTTATCCCGGCAACCATGGGAATCCACTGGCCAGCTGGGACTGAGTAAGACGTGGAATCTCCTTCGCTGTCTCTTAGACCCGGACAACACTCACACAGTGCAGAGACAAAACCTTACGAAAATCATACATGGGTACCCAGGGACCAGGGAAATAATAAATGAAATGAAAAATCGATCTATTGGCAATACACAGAAAGATATACAGAAAGACTACATAGGTAAAGCGAACCCCTTTTTAGATGAGGACATTACAGAGGCTGAAGTGAGGGCGGAAATTATGCACTTACGCACGAAATTGGCGCCAGGGCCTGATGGTATCACGAACAAAATTCGACGAAATTTGAATGATGAATCGGTAACCATCATCACTAAATATATGAATAAGAGCTGGACAGAGGGATCAATATCGCAGCAGTGGAAAACTGCACACGTGGTGATGATCCCGAAACCTGGCAAGAAACTCCAAATTGAAAACCTCTGGCCTATTTCTTTAACATCGTGTATTGGGAAGCTGATGGAGCACGTAATCCTTACGCGTATCTAAAATTACATGGAAGGCCGCGGGCTGTACCCTGTCTCTATGATTGGGTTCATACCGCACCTCTCGACGCAGGACGCCTGCTCCAAATTAAGCATCAGATCCTCGACGCTAGGGGCCGGAGTACAGGACTTAAAGCCATCTTGGGCTTGGACCTCACGAAAGCCTTTGATAACATAAAACACAGTGCGATTCTAGAGAATCTCCGGGATTTGGGGTGGGCCACAAGGCTTACACCTATATTCGGGGCTTTCTCTCTAATCGCACTGCCAAAATCATCACCCTTGGGGATCTTCGATCAGAAAATATAGAGTTGGGAAATAGGGGTACACCATAGGGCTCGGTCTTGTCCCCTTTTCTGCTTAACATAGCAATGATCGGCTTGCCAAAAATTCTAAGTAAGATCAGGGGCCTCAATCAGGCTCTCTATGCCGACGACGTCACTCTTTGGGTGACGGGCGGAAGCGAGGCGGAGATTAAGGGGACATTAAAACACGCAGTGAGGGCAGTCGAGAGCTATGCTACAAAGAGGGGGACTTAACTGCTTGCTCGCCGCAAAAATCTGAGTTATTGCTGATGTACCCCACCAGAAAAAAAAAAACTACGGAGGACAACCCCACATAACACTCGCGGCGAACGGGGGCCCGATACCCGCAGTGGAGCAACTCAAAGTACTCGGACTCCGGGTGCATGTGGAGGGGAGGAATACGGAGACCCTCAAAACTCTTAAGAGAATAGCCAGTAGAATTAAGAGAATAGCCAATAGACTGTATGGCATGAGGGAGGCCAACCTGGTTCGCCTGGTGCAGGCCTTCGTCATTAGCCGTATTGTCTATGTGGCACCTTACCTAACATTTGGAGCGGCAGAAAAGAAGCTTGAAGCCCTCATTAGGAGGGCATATAAGCAAGCGATCGGCGTGCCCCTCACTACAACAACTGATAAACTGTTAGAGCTAGGTATGCGTAACACTTTAGACAAATTAATAGAGGCGCACACAATATCTCAATATAACAGGCTGACACTAAGTCCAACGGGACGACACATACTTAGGAAACTACACATACACTATGAAGAACACCACGGAACTAAGACATCCCTAAGCAAATAAGAAAAGATCTCCGTGTGCCCCGAATACCAAAAAACATGCACCCGGAGCTTTACAGAGAGCGCCGGGAGGCTAGGGCTCGTTGTGTTGAGCACAAGTATCAGGCCGTGGAGGACGTGGTCTATGTGGACGCCGCAGAATATAGGAATCAGGTGGGTGTGTCTGTGGTGGTGGTAGACACGGAAGGGGAGCCCCTCGGTCAGTGGGACTATTACCACAGACAACCCTGAAACAGCAGAGGAGGCAGCGATCGCATTGGCACTTGCATCGACAAAATCAAAATTTATTATCAGTGACTCAAAGATCGCTGTCTTCAACTTCGCCAAGGGCCGCATCTCCATGGAGACGCTCCAAATAATAATCATATAGTGACCAGCGACGGCGCGGGACGATCCATGTCATTTGGGCAGCCGCGCACTGCTCGCTTTCTGGTAACGAGGCGGCTCACACAGTAACTCGAGGACTTACTCGCCGAGCAAGTGAGCCAGCCCAGCCAGGGTCCAGAGGAGATCGAATGGTCACATACAAAGAAATTACCAATCACTATTGGCTGGGCCGGGCCCGGTATCCCCCGGCTCACCTTAAATTAACTAAGAAACAGGCAGTGGTGTGGAGGCTCCTCCAGACCAACATGTATCCGAGCCCAGTGTCCTGCATCCAGTTTTATTCCGCAAATTATACAGAATTATGTAAAATATGTAATAATAGAGCGGACCTGCCACACATCTTGTCGGCATGTCGCCAGGCAGAACCATTCGAGGGCCGCCAAATAAAAGACCAAGGGAAATGGGCAGCTCTGCTGCACAGCTCAGACCACCACGAGCAAGATTGGGCGACCAGACTGGCCGAGAGAGCCGCCGACATACAAGAGATCTCAGCCGTCTCCTAGGTGACGAGGGCAGGAGCGTCTTCGACCCCCCCCCCCCCCCTCTTTTGTAAAACGGGTCAAATAAAGTTGTTTTCGCTCTCTCCGTGTTATGCAAATTAATCTAGACCACGCCAAGCGCGCGTTGACGGCCATGACGCGTCGAATGGAGGAGTTCGACATTTGCATTGCCGCAATCAATGACCCGCCTTGCACAAAGAAAGCAAGGGCCCAGCTGCCGCCAGAGTTCGTATATTTTGGTGAGCAGGAAGAACCGTTGAGCGCCATTGTGGTCCGCCGGCCGAATTTCGACGTCTTCCCGGTGCACATTTCTCGGCGCGTGGTTGCAGTGCGATGCACGAGAGCGGAGCGCACGTGGCTGGTGGTCGCAGCATATGTGCCGCCGCACAGTTCGATGGACCCAACAGTGGACGCGCTTGCAGCATGTCTAGAGAGAGAACGTGCGCAAGACCTGATAGTCATGGGCGACTTGAACGCCAAACACGCTATGTGGGGCCCCAAAGCAAACGACAATCGTGGGTCGCGTCTTATCGAGTTCGCGGCGGCGCACGCTTTGATCGTGCTCAATGACGCGACATCCCCTCCCACTTACTCGAACATGTATACCGCGAGCTGGATTGATCTGACGTTCGCGACCCCTGCACTTGTCCGGCGCGGATACAAGTGGAAGGTGTCGCCCGACGAAACGTTTTCGGAGCACAAGGCGATCGATCTAGTTTTTTGCAGCGCGAACTACAAGCGGGAAAAGCGCCTAACAACGTGCGGCAGGCAGAACCTGATAGCCAAATAAAGGAGCATCAATGTTTTGAGCGAGCGAGCGGCGCGGACATCAGATCGACACAGGCGCTCGACGCGATGCTCGGCAAAATGTATGAGATAATTGAGAGAGCACGAAAAAAAAAAAAACGAACTCAGAACAGTTCTCCCACACAAACCGGGGAAAAGCTGGTGTACCCCAGCATTACAAACTGAGAAGAAGCGCACACGGGCTTTGCGCGTAGATTTCAACGATGCCGTGCTGTCGAGCTCCGACCGATATACAGGAGCCAGTATAATGAAGCGCTCGCCAAGTTCCGCCGCATTATTGAACGCGAAAAAGAAAATGACGCGCGGGAACGGTGCGGGGATTGCAGCCGTAAATCCGTTTGCCGAACCTTTCCGGGCGGCGTTCGGCAAAACAAAAGGCCGGACGGTTTTGCTGCCTCTGAAACAATCCGACAGTAGCTACACCGAAGGGGTCCTGCAGTCCGCCGAGCTGTTATTAAACACACTAATAGGAAAGGACGTTCAAACGGACAAGCCAGTAAACAGGGGAATAAGAGAGCAGATTTCTTGTCCGTATGTGTCGCGTAGACACGACTGTCAGTTCACTGCCGGCGAGATCGAAGTGCCACTTGGCCAACTGGTGGCGAGATCAGCTCCGAGGCCGGACGGTCTAACGACGGATTTAGTAGCTACGCTGTGTACGGCTCATCAACGGTCTATTTTGAACGTTTTCAATACAGCGCTCGCTCTCGGATATTTCCAAAAGGTATGGAGAAAGGGAAGAGGGATTTTTATCGGCAAACCGGGATGACCACCAGATGTCAATAATGCATACCGACCCATATGCATGACGTCCATACTTGGAAAGAAAGGTAGGTACTGGAACGACTTCTCTATGGGCGATTGTACCACTTTCTGCTTGAAGGCAATCACGTACATCCAAACCAATTCGGATTTACCCACGGCAGGAATGCGGTCATGGTACTTCAGGCTCTCTGCCATTTCATCGGCAAAGGGCACGCCGGTCACGCTGATATCTGTGGATTTTCAGGGTGCCTTCGACACCGTGTGGCACCCCCTTTCCTTGTCTTGAAGTATTTTAGGGACAGAGAATGCCCCAGTAACTTGGTGGGACTGCTCCAGACCCTTTTGAGCGGCCGCACGGTTGAGTTCCTTTCGTACTCGGGTCTTGTCGTGACGGAGGCGACTCTCGGCAGCCCTCAGGGATCGCCGTTGTCGCCGCTGTTGTGGAACGCGATTGTTGACGGCCTGTTACGGCTGCAGATGCCGGAAGGCATACGCGTTCAGCGTAAGCGTACGACACCGTGGTGCTGGTCCCGGCTAAAAACCGACAAGACAGTATGGAGCGAGCCACGGCCGCACTGTATGGAATAAAAAGATTGGACTGCGGATACCAAAATAAAGATAAATCACGAGATGGCGGTGTGCGTTTTGTTCTCGTTCGGCTAGGGGGCATGGAAAAAATCAAGCCCACCCTCAAGATAGACGAGAACAAGCGGGGCCTCCCGTTTAAAAATTCAATTAGGATTCTCGGGGTCATGGTAGATCGGCCCCACTCGTTCTTTGACCATGCCGAGTACCTGCAACGAAAAGCGGAATCGCTCGCAATGCGATCCGTGTCGTTTTTGCATATGTACGCGGCGCTCAATTCGAAAACTGATTCGAAATGAGATTGAAATTCGAAAACCGCCAAATGATAATTCGAGAGTTCCATCTCTAGCGCAGCCGAACGTAGAAGGCACAAATTGCAGTCAGTCCTGGATGTTACTGTTTTTGTTTACATGCGTAGATATAAACGCTGTGGGGATCGAGGTGCCTTCCCGCGCCTCGTCCCCCAGCTCGCGCGTGGCGCTTAGCTCGATCTCCGGGAACCGCCGCCGTAACGGCAACATGGCGAGTGCGCCGGGCGTACTTTCCAGTGAAAACCGCGCTTCTCCCCCCCCCCCCCCCCCCCTGGAATTGGACTTTACCGGCGAGAACACGTCACCGGGACGCCGTTGGTTCTTTATTCTATGGAGACGCGCCCTGATTGGCCTCCCACGCGGCGGCCCCCGGGCACCCTCTCCACTCGAGCTCTCGTCCGCTGAGCGCTTCCTCGCCGCGGCAGATGCAGAGATGTTCCGTGCAGGGAATTTTCCCTTTTTCAGGGAATTTTCAGCCGTCATTTTGGACAAAAGGGAATCTTCGCAATATTGCAGGGAAATTCTGGAATGGGGAAATTTCCTCTATAATGTCCAAAACATGGCGACACGATGCGCTTTTGGATTCTGCAATTGTTTCCGGCGCATGCAGCAGGCAAAAAGCACAGCCTTTGAGATTCGTTATTGTTACATATATAAAGCGATTTCTTGTTTACTTTGCGGGTTTGATTCGGAACCCACATTTCCACAACATATCCACAGCACATGGGCTCCGAGATTGCTACGTGACATCGTGGTGGAAGACGTTATTGTTTCGTTATGAATGGGCAACAAGCCACAACCATCCAATCCAAAGAATAATCAAAAGAGGAGCAGAGGAGCGGCAATCGGGTGTTTATTTGAACGTTTTGCTTGCGTCAGTTGTTTTGTCATAAACTATGGGCTCCGATGACAGCATGAATGACGGCTCCGGACCATCAAATCCTAAACAGGCAAAGCAAACGAGAAAAACGTTTGTGAAGTTGTTTCGCTCGGAGTGGCTCAGCCTGCCGGAATTTAAAGGATGGCTTGTAGAGCACGCGACCACCGAGGCGAAGTGCAAAGCCGGCGGCGTGACAATCAAGTGCGTTAAGAGCGATCTTCTGAAGCATGCTAAAACAGCGAAACACCTGGCAGCAATAAGATCGATCAATTGCACACTGTCGATAAATGCTGTTTTTGAGAGAGCCCACGTAACTGAGCCCGTCAAGACAGCGGAGATTAAACTGGCAGCTTTCTTCGCAACTCATATAATGTCGCTTTTGAAGTTGTGGATCACTTAGTGCCGCTGCTGAAAGAAATTTCACACAATCCAAGGTACTAGATCAAGTGACATTGGGCAGAAAAAAAATGTACCAACATTGTGAAGAACATTCTGGCGCCTGTTGAGACAGAGGGGCTGGTTCACGCGCTGCGAGAAACGGATTCTATTTTAATAGATGAGAGCACCGATATCAGCAGCCAGAAACAACTGCGTGTCTTGGTACGGTATGTAGACCAGTCTTCAGGAAAAGTAATGAGATTTGTTGGAACTTGTTCAAGTCAACGCCGCCGATGGGACAGCTGAGAGTGTGTTCTCAGCCCTCGAACGATGTTTCGAAAAGAGGGGCATTCCACTAAAAAAATATCATAGGCCTCGCATCACATAACGCTAGCGTTATTGTGGGAAAAAGCATAACGCCTAATGACACGTTTGATTGAAGTTAATGAGCATCTGGTGGTTATTCGATGCATATGCCACTCAGCGCATCTTGCTGCCAGTGCTGCTGCTGCATGCCTGCCTGCCAATAACCTTGTAATAGATGCTGCACAGCATTATAAACTACGTTTCGGGAAGCGCAAAAAGATCTGCAATCATACTTGAAATTCAGGAGCTTTTCCGAATGGAAAAACACAAGCTTTTGAAGCCGTCTAACACTCGCTGGCTAGCGTTGTTTAATTGTGTGAACCGGCTGTTGGAACAGTGGACTGCTCTAGAGCACTTCTTCCTCGCTGCACGTGTGGAGGACAAGCTACTGAGTGCAGATCGATGCCTTGAAGCGATGAGAAACCCTTACATTAAGGCGTACCTGTTTTTTATCAGGTTCTCTCTAAAGAGCATCACAGTTTTCAATGCTCTGTTCCAGTCGGAGAAAGTGCTTGTGCATACGCTACATCACGAAAGTGACAAGCCTATCAAGAAATTTCTGTTGAATTTTGTCACAGCCAAACAGCTGCAGAGGAAGGGCTGCAACATTAATGAAAATGACTCTGGCACATACGTTCCCCTCGAACAAGTCTACATAGGAAGTGCCGGGGGACTCTCCTGTCCTTTCCCTTGTGTCGTCAACTCTTCTCCTTGTGCCTGGCTCCACTGTGCCTCCAGTCGTCTTGCTGACCACGAAGCCGGCTGTCCCTGGCCCTACCATGTCAGTCTGTTGCTGACCTCAAGGCCTGCTGCTCCTGGTCCTTCTACTATGACTGACTGCCGCCTTGGGGGCCCCAACCCGAGCAGCCTTGCCTCCTGCTGCCTTGGCTGCCGCTAACTGGGGCTGGTCCGCGCAGTCAGACGCTGACCCCTGGCCGAGGATGGTCACTCCGGCTGCCGCTGCTAACCTGGCTGTCGGTCATCCAGGCCTGCTGTTCCTGTGAGCGCGCAATCCGGGGAGCCCAGAGACTTCTGTGGTGGCAGCCACGCCGCGCGCGCTCCTGGCAGTTCCGGCTCGGTGGACTTCAAGCGTTGATGGCTGTCCCATGGTGCTGGCCCGCCCCGTCCTTCCTGGGCTGCCGACCCTTCCTCCTGGCAGTGAGCTCTTGGTGTGTGGAACTTTCGTAGCCAAGGCAAGCCCCTGGCTTCGTATCAAGTGAAGACGACACCCTCATGGAATTGTCCTGTGGCTTTGGCTGAGTCAACCTTGCCACTCGGCCTGGGTCAGCCACCTTCGGAGGCTGACCTCGGTCTTCAGGAGGGGGGGATGTGGGGATCGAGGTGCCTTACCGCGCCTCGTCCCCCAGCTCGCGCGTTGAGCTTCGCTCTCTCTCAGGGAACCCCCGCCGTAACGGCAACATGGCGGACATGGCGAGCACGCCGGACCTACATTCCCGCACAAACTGTGCTTCTCCCCCCCTCCCCCCCCCCCGAAATTGGACTTGCCCCGCGAGAGCACTTCACTGGGACGCACCCTGATTGGCCTCCAGCGCGGCGGCCCCCGGGCATCCTCTCCACCCGAGCTCTCGTCCGCTGAGCGCTTCCTCGCCGCGGCAGATGCTCACCGGCCCGCAACGAGGTGGCTGCATATGAGACCTTTGTTCTCGCGCTTGGCGGACCTCGCGCCGGTTATCCCTAGCGTAGCGGGCGCGCCTACTCAATCGGTCTTGCGGGGAGCCTTGGCCCGTAAGCGCCGTGACTGTCGCACTGTGCTGTATCTTAGGTGAATAAACCCGTGTTTGTTGCCGATCTGACTCCGGAGCCTTCCCTGCGCCGTGTCGGAGAGTCGACGAACCCTGCCGTAGCGCCTTTGTGCGTTGCGGAGTAGAGGAACGTCGTGCCCTTTCCTGACCGTCACTCGTAGGGTAAGCCTTGTGCAAACCCATCTCCGCAACGCGACGGTGGCTCCCAAAAAGAATTTTATTGCTTTTCATCAGAGTGCGAGGCCGGACAAAGAGATGAAGAGCATTGCTGAATCCGGCTTAGGACATATATATGGCCATATAGAGGCGAACATCAATGACGTTTACTGGGACATGAGCGCTCGTGCATCTATCTGGTTGTTTTGGCCAGCGTTTTGGGCTCTCAATTTTTCGGCAAAGGTCAGTTTCTTTTGATTCTCTTAGTAAAATTTTAGCTTGGGGTTGCTGTTGAACGTATAGGGACCATAATGGACGCGTGGGTCGGGTGAAAACGGGGCTACTTTGTTTATTTTTGCCGTTTTCTGGCCGATGGCCGCGGCCCTACAAAGTGGCTATGGAACTTACCCGCCTACGCTGGGGCTGAATAGAAAAGCCGGGATTGCCGGACGATGCGGGGCCCTCCGGGACCGGGCCTTCTGGCTCGGGGGACTCGCCTCGTTCGGAGGGTGAGGGATTTTCGCCGCGAGATGAGGTTTTGGCAGGGGTGACGGTGGATTTGGAGACGCTGGCGCAGGGCAGGGAGGTGTTGATAAATGACGTACCTACTGAGGTGCCGACGGGCACTGATACAGCTCTGCGGATGCAGCCGGTGTACTTGGGGCCAGACGCTAGGCAGTTTTTGAGCTTGGACGAGATAACTGCACGCGAAAAGCGCATTGAAAAAATTTTGTTCGACGATAAAACAGTCATCTAACCCAATCCGAGCTCAAATCATAACGGAAGTGAACAGCATGGTCAATATTTGTGCAGACTTGAACGCAGTCGCAGCGAACCGGGACGGCGTTGTGGAGGAGTTGCGCCGGCAACTGGACCAGGCTCGGCGTGAGGCTGCGGACCTACGGGTGCGCCTGGCGACGGCGACGTCGGCGGTTGCTCCGCCGCGCTCCTATGCCGCGGTGGGGCGGGCGTGCGGCCCTGGTCCCTTGGTGGGAGATCAGGACTCCGCTTGAGCTACTGCTTCGTCGCCGGGGGTGCTCGGACGTGAGATGGTCCCGAGTGAGCCGCGCTTGCACGGACACTTCGCCTTTCTGACGCCTATGGGTGAGTCGCGGACGCCCGCAAAAGATGTTTTGACTGTATTGTTACGGTGAGGAAAACAGACAAGGTCGACGAAGGAGAAGAGGACGAAGTGGCAACAGCCTCTCTGTGTTCTCAGCTGCTGTCTATCTCCTGTAAATACATTCTGTAAATAGTTTACACCCGTGACATTTTGGTGAGAGGTGCGGGGTACGCGTCTTCGCCACGGAGCTCCGCAGCGGACGTCTCACCCAGCCCGAGAACATGCATTCAGCGGCAGGCACCGCGTCTGCAGCTGCATCGCCGACTACGCAGACCCAGTACGTTGCTCTACCTCAGCCGCAAGACCCCGGCAAGTTCAACGGCCTCAATGGTGTTGACGTAGAAGAATGGTTAAAGATGTACGAGCGCGTCTGCAAGGTGAACAGGTGGGATCCTACCATAATGCTGGCCAATGTCGTGTTCTACCTCGATGGAACACCGCGAACGTGGTATTATACACACGAGGAAGAGCTCACCAGCTGGGAGTTGTTTAAAGAGAAGCTGTCCGACGTTTTTGGCAATCCGACCGGTCGACAGCTAGCCGCCAAGCAACATTTCGCCACGCGTGCCCAAACTACTACAGAATCGTACGTCTCCTACATTCAGGACGTCCTCGCCCTCTGTCATAAAATCGACACGTCAATGCCAGAGGAGGACAAGGTTGGCCACATTATCAAGGGTATCGCGGACGACGCCATCATGAAGGAATGCCGCCGTTTCGAGCAGGCGAAGAGCCGCCGTATACATAATCAGTTTACACGGCTTCCAAATACTGCAGCGACCTCTTCTTGCACCGACCTAACCGACCAATCTAGCGTGCCACCACCAAGTGAAAACGTGACCCGCATTGTGCGCCGCGAACTCGAAGCTGCGTTTCCTGTCTCGCCTCAACCGACGTCTTGGACCAACACTGCTGAGACGATATCGCTGATTCAATCCGTGGTTCGCCAGGAAATTGCTAATATGGGTCTCCCCAGCGCCTGCTCCTTGAGTCGTCCTGACCCCGGCCCTGCCCCTATGCCTCGGTCCTATCGCGCTCCACTCTCCAGTGCCCGTTACCCCTACAGTGCCCGGAATCCATTGGACTGGCGTACACCTGATGACAGGCCGATCTGTTTCTGCTGCGGCCGAATCGGTCACGTTTCCCGTCACTGCCGTAGCCGTTGGTCGTCCCCGCCTCGAAACACGTTCTGGAATACAAGTTCGCCCCGCAGTTCTTCACCCCGTCGCTTCTACGACGCTTCCGACGCCGCTACCTCTCCTCGCCGCTATACTCGCTCGCCCTCGCCTCAACGTCGCCAGCCACGTCCGCCCCAGTTTCACCGCTCGCCCTCGCCGACCTACTCAGGACCATCCCAGCCGGAAAACTAGGCAATGCGGCACCTCGGGGTAGTGCTGCAATGTCGAATACGCCGCAACATCCTCCTTTGACGCTGTTTACGAAACGTAACCTTCTCGACGTCCACGTTGATGGCACACCCGTCACAGCACTCATAGATACCGGAGCACAGATATCGATTATGACCAGCCGCCTTCGCCGCCATTTAAGGAAAATTGTTACGCCTGCCGTTACTCGTGTCGTACGAATCGCCGACGGCAGCATGGTGGCCGTGGTCGAATTGGGTACTGCACGCGTGAGCATTTCCGGCCGCCATACTGTGGTACTTTTCACTGTGCTTGACCAATGCCCCCATGACCTCATACTAGGCCTCGACTTCCTCTCTGCGCATTCAGCGCTCATCGATTGTTCTTCAAGTACTGTGCGTCTTGACCTGCCTCTGCTGGACGACCCTACAACACCTCACGAAATTCGCCTGAGACCGAATGATTTTGTTCCCGTTCCACCACAGGCCTTGCAATACATCGAAATGGCGCCATCTATGCCAGTTCCCGATGGTGATTACATCTCCGCTCCAATAACTGCCATCGTTCTCAGCCATAACGTTACTGTCGCGCATACAATACTGAGAGTCAAAGACAATCGCACCTATCTCCCTGTGGTGAATTTCGGGCTTACGAAGCAAATTCTGCCTAAAGATATTACCCTGGCTACGATCATTGCTTTAGAAGTTCACTGCGTTGAAACTTTTGCCGTCGACACGTCCTGTGAACCTTTCCGGTCTACCACTTGTATTGACCACGACATTACGAAAATGATCGCCCCAGGTCTTACGCCTGTGGAGGCTGAACAGCTCTGCAGTTTATTGCTTTCGTTCAAGGACATATTCGATCTAACAACCGTCTCTTAGGCCAAACGTCTCTTGTCAAACACCGTATACATACAGGCGATAATCCTCCCATCCATCGGCGACCCTACCGAGTTTCAGCTTCGGAGCGCCAAGTCATCAAAACGGAAGTGGACAAGATGCTCGCGAAAGACATCATTGAGCCATCGTCAAGTCCCTGGGCGTCACCTGTTGTGCTCGTAAAGAAGAAGGACGGCACATGGAGATTCTGCGTCGACTACCGGCACCTCAACCGCATCACGACGAAAGACGTCTACCCACTACCTCGTATAGATGACGCCCTTGATTGCCTATACGGGGCACAGTATTTTTCATCCATCGACCTACGGTCCGGATATTGGCAAATCGCTGTGGATGATCTCGATCGTGAAAAGACCGCTTTTACAACGCCTGATGGTCCTTACCACTTCAAAGTTATGCCTTTTGGGCTATGCAACGCTCCGGCTACCTTTGAGCGTATGATGGACTCATTACTCCAAGGATTCAAGTGGTCGACTTGCCTCTGCTACCTTGACGATGTTATTGTGTTCTCGCCCACTTTCAGCACACAACTTGAGCGCCTTTCAGCTGTACTTGCTGTTTTTCGCAAGGCCGGTCTGCAGCTCAACTCAAAGAAATGTAACTTCGGCCACCGTGAAATTACAGTCCTTGGCCATGTCGTCAATGCGTCTGGCATCCGACCGGACCCGGAGAAAATTCGAGCCGTGAAAGATTTTCCTGTCCCACAGTCCGAAAAAGATGTCCGCAGTTTCGTGGGCCTTTGCTCCTACTTCCGTCGCTTTGTTAAAGATTTCGCCACCATAGCACGCCCTCTGACGGATATTCTGAAGAAAAATGTGCCGTTTTCATGGGGAGACTCTCAGGCCGCCGCCTTTTCTCGCCTTACCACCATACTCACCACCCCGCCGATTCTAGGACACTTCGATACGTCAGCCCCTACAGAGGTGCGCACCGATGCCAGTGGCCACGGCGTCGGTGCCGTCTTGGCAGAAGTTCAGCACGGCCGTGAACGTGTTATCGCGTACGCTAGCCGTCTTTTGTCACCTGCGGAGCGGAATTACTCTATTACCGAGCGCGAATGTTCGGCACTTGTGTGGGCAGTAGCAAAATTCCGCCCCTATTTATACGGCAGGCCCTTTTCTGTTGTAACGGACCACCACGCCCTCTGTTGGCTTTCCTCCTTAAGAGATCCCACAGGGAGGCTTGGACGATGGGCTTTGCGGCTACAGGAGTATTCCTATTCTGTGTACAAGTCTGGTCGCCTACACAATGACGCTGACTGCTTGTCCCGTTACCCTGTACCCACGCCCGCCAACGCTGACACGGATGCTTCCGCAAGTGTTCTGTCCATTTCCCAGCTTTTGGACATGGCCCACGAGCAACGCCATGACGCTACCTTGAGGACCCTCATTGACCGGGTGCAATCTGCTCCCACTGATCCATAGTTACGGTGGTTCGTCCTCAAAGACGGGATATTGTACCGCCGCAATTTTCACCCTGACGGTCCTCCCCTTCTATTTGTCGTTCCCCAATACCTCCGCTTAACCGTGCTTCAGGAGCTGCATGATGCACCTACTGCCGGACACCTTGGGGTTGCTCGCACTTACGACCCCGTGCGCCGCCGCTTCTACTGGCCCGGCCTCCCGCGCTCCGTACGGCGATACGTAGCTGCTTGCAAGTCCTGCCAACAACGGAAAAAGCCAGCAGTGCTTCCTGCCGGGTACTTACAGCCGATCGAGATTCCAACTGAGCCATTCTTCCGCGTGGGTTTGGATCTCCTTGGCCCTTTTCCTGAGTCCAGCTCCGGCATCAGGTGGATCGCTGTGGCTACTGATTACGCGACGCGCTACGCCATCACTCGAGCGCTTCCCACGAGCTGCGCAACTGACGTGGCCGATTTCCTACTCCGGGATATCATTTTAGTCCATGGCGCCCCGCGACAGCTCCTTACCGACCGTGGCCGCACTTTCCTCTCCCAAGTCATCGCCGATATCCTACGCTCCTGTTCTACCAAGCACAAACTCGCTACGTCCTATCATCCCCAGACCAACGGCCTTACTGAGCGACTTAATCGGACCATCACTGACATGCTATCCAAATACGTCTCACCCGACCACAAGGACTGGGATATTGCGCTACCCTATGTCACGTTCGCCTATAATTCGTCACGCCCCGATACTGCTGGGTATTCCCCCTTTTACTTGCTCTTCGGTCGTGACCCTATGTTACAAGTGGATGCTTCGCTCCCCTTGGTACGGAACTCACAGACCGAGTATGCCCGCGATGCCATCGCCCACGCTGACCATGCGCGCCAGCTTGCCCGTACTCGTTTGTTGGCATCGCAGGAAACTCAAAAGCACACTTACAATTGCCGCCATCGTGAGACATACTTTGCACCAGGCTCTCTCGTACTCCTTTGGTCCCCTTGCCGACGTGTGGGGCTCTCTGGAAACTCCTTCCCTGCTACAAAGGTCCTTACCGCGTTCTACGTCAAGTGACCAATGTCACCTATGAGATCATCCCAGTGACATCCGTCGTGCCAACCGGTTCCACATCACCCGCCATTGTACACGTCTCTCGGCTTAAGCCCTATTATGCCCTTCCCGATGGCCCCATCTGAAGCACCGGGACGGTGCTTTTTCCGCCGGGGGTTGTGTTACGGTGAGGAAAACAGACAAGGTCGACGAAGGAGAAGAGGACGAAGTGGCAACAGCCTCTCTGTGTTCTCAGCTGCTGTCTATCTCCTGTAAATACATTCTGTAAATAGTTTATACCCGTGACATTATTAAAAGACAATATCGAGGTGTCAGCGGCGGGTATTGGCGAGGTTTCGTTGCGCGAGACACGATTTGGCGTTACGGTCCTGGCCAGAGAACGGCCAACAGTTGTTAACTTACAAAAAGCGGTTGAGCAGAGTGCGGTCACCAAGACCAGTTTCACCGTACGAATTCCGCAAAAGCGGCGGCCACACGTCAAGATTATCGGGGCCGGCCCTGAGATAGCCGCGGATAGATTAATTCAGGCTATCGATGAACGAAACCTAGGCTTGGACATTGACCAAAGGCAGATCAAAGTTAAAACTACTCTTACTGAACGGGGGGTAACAAATCTCATGTGGTGGAAATGTGCCCGACGGACTATCATAAGCTTATTAAGCGCGGTCGAGTCAATATTGGTTGGACGTCGGCGAGGGTGGTGCGGCGTACGGGCACTCGCGTCGGTTTTGCCCGGATAGGTTGAACGCCTCCAAGGCGATATGCACAAAATGTGCAGAGGCACACTTAGCTCACACCTGCAGGATCCGTATGGGCGACGCGGCCGTGTGCTGTGCGGCGTGCCGGGGCACGGGCAGGGATCCGGCGGGCCAGCCAGCTGCCGACCATCGCTGCCCCGCATTGGCTGAGCGGGTGGCGCGCATGCGCGCGCGCACAGATTATGGCTCGTTTTTGCGGGCCCAGGGGCGCGGGAGGGAGCACCCCGCGGCCCGGCGGGGGTCAGTCCCATCCTATTTCTCGCATGCCGCGGCTTGCGCACCGACGGCGCGTCTCGCAGCGCGATTACACACATTCAGTCACAGTCAAAGAGGCGGGTGGACGTGCTCATGCACGCGTCCCTCTTGTTTCCAAAATATTGATCGTGTGTTTCTCTGGTGATCCTCGCCGCGCGCCTCCTGTGTAACGGGGCGATCTGGTGTTCTCTCGCGCGCGGCTTTGCGGAGTGGTGCGGGGAGATGGCTGTTGCAGTTCGTGGTCGATGTGCGCGGGGTTAGCTTGGCCCGGGTGGGGCTGCTGCTGGGGACGAGAGTCGGTGCTGGGTGCGCTGCGTGTGCACGATGATCAACAACCACGGCCGCAAAGCTATCGGAGCGGCCATACTGCGCCGCATCAACGAAAGCCACCTTTCCCGGGGATTTAGCTACGAAGTCAAGCAGAGACCTGGCCCGTGCCTTTCGCCGGCCAACATTGTACTGCGGATGGACGTTACGCGGGAAGGGCTCCACCTCGTAGGTACCCTTCACTGTCTGTGTTAAAAACAGCTTCTGTTCGGTGCTGCCCGTATGATGGCAGCCCAGCGACTGTAGGAGACGCTGCCCAGCCTTGGTGGAGGAGAGCCGCGCGACCTGAACTAGTTTCTGTGCCTCAGTCACCTCCGATAGGGTGTTGTGCATGCCCAGGCTCATGAGCCTGTCCGTGCCCGTGCTCATGGGGAGTCCCAGCACCCTTTTGATACTTTTTCGCATTAAAGTGTCTAGTTTATCCTCTTCGCTTTTAGACCAATTCAGTGCCGATGCGACGTAATTAATATGGCTCATGAGGAACGCATGGTAGAGCCGAAGGAGATTGCTCTCTCCCTCAGCCCTCCCCTGCGATTTGAGACCCTTAAAATCAGCCTGAGCATGTTCTCCGTCTTGGAGGTGATGCGGGCCAAAACCTGTGAATTCCTGCCGTTGGACTCAAGAAGCAAGCCGAGCACTCTAATACAGTTGACTCTGGGAATCGACAGCCCGTCCCTTGTGGTTAGCGTAATCTGTACCTGATCAAGCGGCGTGGAGGGCGTCTCCTCCCGGGCCGAACCGGTCTGTAGAGAAGCAACTCCGATTTGGAGGGGAGAGTCGAAGCCTCGTACGCTCCAGAAAACTTTCGGTGATAGACAGTCCCGACTGAAGCGCCTCCTCCACCTCAGCATCCGAACCTCCCATGCACCAGACAGTAATGTCGTCCGCATATAGGGCATGGTTGGTATTCGCTACAGTGGAAAGACGCTCTGAGGCCTTTCATGGCTATGTTGAACAAGAGAGGCGAAATGACCGCTCCTTGCGGCGTGCCCCTCGCACCCAGGGTAAAGGCCTTCGATTTTAATTGGCCAATCTTTATGGTTGCTGTGCGGTCCCGCAGGAAGGCACAAACATAGGCGTGGAACTTTGGTCCCAGCCCCATGCTCTCCACCGCCTCCAGGACGAATTTATGTGAAATGGTATCGAATGCCTTGGCGAGGTCAAGGGCCAATACTCCCTGAATATCTTGGGTTTGTCGGTCGACAATTTGCCTCTTAATCAGGAGCATCACATCCTGGGTGGAGAGACCCGGCCGGAAGCCTACCATGTTATGTGGAAAGAGCTCTTTATCCTCGATATGCCTAGTGACCCTATTATATACTGCATGCCCCATCACCTTCCCCACGCAAGAGGTAAGGGAGATGGGAAGTAGGTTCTCCTTGGCGAGTGCCTTGCCCGGTTTGCGAATGAGCACCACCGAGGCGGTCCTCCAGGCTTCCGGAACGCGGCCTTCTGCCCAGAGGAGATTGACCTCCTCGGTTAACTTAGCAATGGACTTATCAAGATTACGCAGCAGCCTATTCGTGATTCCATCAGGGGCTGAGCGACTGTTAAGTTCATGAAGCACCTCTTGAATCTTCAAGTTTCGTAAAGGGCGAGTCGACTGCCTCCAGCGGCCCTCCCCGGTAGTCCGGGTAGTCCCAGTCCCCTACGAGGCCAACCGGAAGGTATCGCTCCGCCAATTCCGTAAGTAGAGTCGTGTCATCGACCGCACCGCTCCTCTGTGCTTGGACCAATCGGTCGATTGCCAACCTCTGGTTACCTTTTTAATTAGTCTCATCGAGAAGCACCTTCAAGAGGTTCCATTTACCCCCGGTGCGCTTCTGCCCGTGTACTTTTGAGTAAACTTCATTCCACTGCTGCCTAGACAGTTCCTGACAATAGTCCTCGATTTCTTTATTGAGGAGCGCTATGCGCTTCCGCAGCCTCCTATTGAGCTTCTGCGTGCGCCATTTCTCAACCAGTGAGTTTTTAGCCTCCAACAGATGCGCAAGACGTGAGTCCATTGCATCCACCTGTAAGTCAGTCTGGACCGTCTTGGTTGCGAGGAGAGAGCATCCTCTGCTAATCGCGAGAAGAGGTCCTCCAACATGCCATATTCGGTCTGATCAGCGTTGCAGTGCTTTCTTAACTCGTCCCAGTCCGTCACCCTGAACTCCCTAGGCGGAGGCGCCCGGGTTTCCTGGGTGACCGAGAGGATAAAGTGATCACTTTCCAGGCTTTCCTGCAGGTTAGCCCACTGTACGCCCGCCGCGGTTTTGGTAAATGCTAGATCCGGAGTGGTGTCTCTCGTAACAGAGGTGCCCACCCTAGTTGGGAACTCAGGGTCCGTGACCAGCTCTAAGGAACAATCCGTCATAGCTTGAACCAGGTTTCTCCCCTTAACAGTGGCCTTTGGATATCCCCAGGCCGGGTGGTGTGCATTAAAGTCCCCGACAGATACGAGCGGCGACTTGCCCGCTAGGGCAGCCGCCTTTGCGATCACCAAGGAAAACGCCTGCTTGTGATTCCGAGGGGTACTGTAGACGTTCAGTATGAAGATGCTACACTTAAGCCAATTATTCGGGATGATTTCGACCAGCTGGGCCTCCAAAGTAGAGTTGCGTAGCTGAAGCTTGTGTTCTACAAACGCATATTTCCTCGCAACCAAGATAGCCAGACCGGGTTGCCCCTCCCCCCTAACTGATACAGATCGATAGCCGGGCAAGGCAACCGCCGCGTCAATGGTTTCCTGTAAGGCAATCACATGCGGCCTCACCGTCAATGGGGAAATATACTACTGGAGGGAGGGCCTTACGCTTCCAAACTCATTTCCGCTGGGAGCCATGATTACTACCACTGTTTTGCCGACTTCTCGGCACCTCATTTTATGTACGGGGGCCAGAACCATTGGCATACCAGGGCCCGCCTGGGGAACCAGTGAGACGGGCGTCACCGGGACGGCCAACGAATTCTCGCCGAGACCAAGCCTTCTTTCGATCACTGCGACTTTACGTGCTACGAGGTCAAGACATTCCGCTTGCCGCATCACCGACTTCTGCAATTCCTTGATTGCTTCAAGGACGGCCGAGTCGGACGCCGCCGCAACCTCTCCTTCCGGACCTATCCTCCGCTTAGCCGGCTGCCGCTCCACTGACGAAGGCCGCGCCGGGGGCTGTGCTGAGCTTTCAAGGTAGCGTTCTCCTGAATTAGAAAAGCGACCCTAGGGCCTTTTGCTCTGGCAGTGCCACGTGCGTTACCTGTGCTGGCTGCTGCGCTGGCCTTGGCTTGACTCGATCCGCCCAGGTGGTGGGAGCCTCTTGGATGCGCACCCTGGAGCGGGAGCGCCCCCTGGAGCGAGAGCGTCCTCGGGAGCGAGAGCGCCTCCTGGAGCAGCTACGGCGTCTCCCAGGAGCTGGCGAGAGAGAGTGCGTTCTCGCAGGTGGTGCCACGCTGGAATCCCGTGATGTCAGACCCTCCTGGGCCTGCGGGCGTTTCTTGGTGCGCTTCCTACGCCGTCTTTGTCTCACCACGACGTACTGCACCGGTAACGATGTTTGCAGGCTTTGTCTGCCGTTAGATGTGCCCCCCCCCCCCGCACAAGGCACATTTCGGCTGGCATTGGTGATCCTTCGCAGGGTCGCTCACACCACACCCGCGGCAAACTTTTTTCGTCGGGGTGGGGCAAACATCGGCCCGATGGCCGAGAGCCCCACCCCCATAACAAACATCAGTCTGTCTCATGTACAACGCACACCTAAGCATGCTCGTACCGCACATAACATAGTTAGGTACCTTTAGTCCACTGAAGAGAAGAGCGACCGTAGTCGTTTCCTTGATGCGACGAACCTCCATGGCTTTAGGGTTACGCTGGTTGACGATCATGGCCGTCAACTGCTGCTCGCCAATGTCCACGTCGACACCTCGGAAGCCGCCTTTACAGGTATCGTCGGAGGCCGCGGTGTAGGCAGAAACTTGATACTCAGTCGAGCCGAGCCTGATGAGACGCAGCGCCGCGTAGGCGCCCGCATTCTTGGGCTCTGGGTACAGACCACAAGAATATTCTGAATTAAGTTCGGGCAGATGATATCCTCCTTTGATTCCTCCGGGGGTAGTTTCGCCGCCGTCGCCAGGGCTTGGGCCAGACGAATCTGGCTAGCCACGCACAGCCATGAGACCCATTAAACTGTGCCATATTCATGACCATGCAGCGCGCAACAGTGTCAATAGTGCAAGGGCCTGGATAAACACGACATGTTTCTGTCACACCAGACTTGCTTGTCCAGGAGATGCCCTCAGAGGAGAGGCGGTTCATCGTCTCTACAAATGGCTTCAGAAAGGCGTTCATGTGTGGCTTCCCATTTCCAAACCACAAGCCAAAAAGCAAAAGCTTGTTTACCCTTTCTTTAAAGGGGAGCTCATTGACCTGCAACAGCAGGGGCCACACACTATGTCCAGATGACTGGAACAATGGCACACCATCTGTGTTCCATGTTAACGAGATGTCCTGGTTAGTTATTGGGAGAGTGTTATAGGCCGTGCTCTCAGTGATGTCTTTGACATCATAGGATGCACCTCTTCGGTTCTGCAATAACTTGGTGCTTAAGAGTACGTCTTTGACTTGGACATCAAGGTCGAGAGTAAGAAAAAAAGAACCTAGGTCTAAAAGCGTAGAGACGCTGTGCACTGATGTACACTGAGGGAACGTTACATTAACACTTTTGCAAGGCAGTTGTGCAAGGTATTCACCACAGTCAGTGCAATAAATATGTGTGCTGCATTGACATTCAAGTGCCGACGAGAAATTTTTAAAAAATAGGTGCTTTGTTTTGGGGAATTCCACACCTTGAGGCATATGGGCATCAATGACCTTCAGGAGGCTTTCTGTGGCTTCCTTTGATGAATGGTGCCGCAGGCTGTGGGCCATCACCATCACCAGAGACTGACCCCGTGAAAGCTTTGATTCGGGGTACAACGGACCATCCTGGGCAAAGAGAAAGTACATGAGCAGCAAGTTTACATCACAAGCTAGCTTTTCAATAATTGTGCAATTAATGTCAACACTGTCAATAGTGATGACTGGGCAAATGTTAAGCAGATTGCTAGGCATCCAATGTCATGATCACCATTATTGCACATTTTTTACAGCTTTCGCATCTTCGCACCTAAATGACACAAATAATGCTGCAGGTCTACCATGCTCTAGGGACATTTAAACATGACAGCTGGTATGCCATGGCAAATTTCCTATAAACGATCAACTAAACCACTAAAAATTATGTTATTGTTTTAGCTGGAATTATGAGGATCGTTCAAGTTGGAACCATACTTTTCTTTGAGCAACATAAAGTGCTTGCAGAACTTCTTTTTTCAATATAAGCACTTTAAACGTTGCTGCACTTATCACTGTTCCAACCGTACACAGCTGACAGCAGTACAAAGAGTCAACAGTCTACTGAAGCTGTCAAGCAACAGATATATATGCCCACTGCAATTGTGATCCAACCACGTTCATGTTGCAATCCGCCTTTTGCATTGCGCTGTGGCGCCCCTTAGCGGGCTCCGCGCGAAACAATATGTACGGCGTCGGGGCCCCGCGGGAGCTGAGGCACGCTGCAAGAAGCGAGCTGAAATGGGTTCGTGCATTTGTCAGTCGTTGTAATTTTCGTTTTGTGTGAGTGGCCGCTTGTTGGACAGGATGCCTAGGCCGGCAATGACTCTGGTGCGACTTAAAACCGCAAGTCGTCGATATATGATGACGGGATTTCGTGCAGCTACGCCGACAAAACCAGTCACCGTGCGATGTGCCTCTGAACGGATACATCGCACCGTAGCGCGATTGACACAGCGCCTATGCTTGTATTCCTGTTATTCATATTTATTCGTACCGAATATGAGTCCAAACATGCTTCGGAAGTTGAAATGCACGAACGTGAGCACTCGCCAGCCGCCCACATCAAGTTTAAGCTGGGGTCGATTCCGCTCAGCGGAGGTTAGCCGTATCGTATACAGCAGCCAAGTTCATGCATTTTCCACTGTTAGACCTGTACTGAACGTACGCTAATAGGATGATAAAAACTGCTTGTATAGCTGAGTCTTGACCACAGTGGCCATAGCTCTTTGAAGGGGCGATCGAGACTGCGCCCAGAGTATTTATGCAACGCAAGAACGGCGCATTTGTTTACATCGGCACGCGTACGGCCACCGCTCGCTGTTAACTTCAAGTACAGTATAAACTGTGCACGCTCACACGAAATAATGAGGAACTGTTGAAAGCATATATGAACACTTCTCATGCACATATCAGAAGCGATCACACTGAGACGAGAAGGCATGAACGTCCCGGGCACATCGAAAACGGCGGCCGCACTGGCACGCGAAAATGCCGATGTCCGCCGTACTCGCGTGGCAACGAGCGGTGTTGTTGCTTACGATGCAGTATCGAAAGGGCCATCACTTGTTGCCTGTTTAGCAAACTGTGTTTTCGGTAACTACTAAATCTGGCAGCATAAAAATACACTATCCGTAGTTGTACTTCGTTCATGGAAGCGCCAGCGACTGCGACCGACAGCCTTCGTTCAAGAATGGTGCCTGTACCGCGGTATTAGCACTGCGCCGTGTCGCCGCTTCCCACTCTGTGTGTGCATCGTACTATGGTAAGAGTGGTTCACTTCAAGTCGGTAAGGTCAGTACCGAACTACATAAGCAGTTTCCTTCGTCGTACTTGCTTATCCTATATTTCAGGTCCGCCGGTAGCGGACGAACTCGTAGGCTGTGTTAGGCCTAATGAAGCTGCCTGAACGAGATCGACACCGCCTCAAACTTGATGTGGAGAGCTGTAAATGGCTGGAACTCGTGCATATCAGCGTCGGAAGCACGTTCTGACTCAATTTGAGCGTCAATAAATACATACACGAGCGCATTTGCGGCGATATTCACGTTGTCGGTGCGATGTTCTCACTCGGCGGCCGCTCGCACGGCGTCAGCACACTGGTTTTGTCGGCGTCGTCGGCACGAAAGATTATCACACTACGATCACTCGCTGTCGTCGGTCGCGTCGTCGGTCGTTTCTTCGTCATACTTGTATGACAATATATGTCTCCCACTGGCACAGTATCACAACTACCGCCGACCGAGCGTTGGCGCCGGCGTGAGGTCCACTTCTGACCGACATCGGTGCCGTTTCGGCATATATTGTGATGTACCGGACGTTAACCGAACATCGCTGTGAACAGCTGAAGTTTCTACCGAAACACAGCGCAAATACCACCTCGTCGACCGGGCACAGCGCCGACAATAAAGGGTTCGCGTCCTCGACGAATATGCTGCATACGCGTGCGTCGTCAGCTGCACGAACCACCGACGCCGTACAAAACGTTTTCGGCGCTCGCCGCTAGCTTACAGCGCATGCGCACTCAGGACATGCAAAAGGCGGATTTTCTCATACGATGAGGTAATAAAATAACAAAACGTTACTACACAAATGCTGTATGGACTCCCCATATTGACACAGACCTTCTACAAGAGTTAGAGAGGTAAAATTTGTCATTCACAGCAAAGCATATTACTGCTGCTGGAAAGGGAATTCGCAAAAGTTTCGCGAAATTAAAGCTTTACAATAGTTAAAAAGTCAACGCAGGAAATCGAACACAGGATGGTTACCTCTGTGGAGTGCGCAAGCCTTTCTAAAAATGTAATTGTGCAGCGAACTATACCGACAAAGGGCTTTAACTACTGATCTAGAATCAGCAATTAAAAAGTTGATAAGGGCAACTTTTTATTATCGATATACCTGCAAAAATTGTCTTTAATGTACACGCTACGAACCTGGAAATTGAAATGTTTGAATCAAGGTCAACGTGTTTTATATTTGCCTAATATAAAAAAAATAGAACCTTCTCCGTATATGACGAAACACCGCACTGTGAAAGACCATATTGTAAGTAAACAAAATAATAACATACTAACCAGCTCGTTTCTCGTCTGTTCAGCTTCCTCAGTTCCCTGGTTGCTTTCTTCGTCTTCTGACGACGAGGAGTCGTACCGGAGCGTGTCGGCAGCATTTATGTTCCCGTCGTTCGAGCACACAAAAGCATTTTCGGCGATGTCACTGAAGCTTTCATCGTCACAGCTGGAATCAGCAAGTGGGCTGCTTGGTAGCGACGAACCTCTATCGCAGCACGTGCTTTCTGAACGCCGTTCGTGGGCACTTCGCGAGTCCTCGTCGCTGTCAGATGCGGACGTACCACCGCCACCACCGTTTTCATCGTCCAAAGCTTTCCTCCTGCATTTCGTTCGTACTGGGACCTCACAAGCGCTGTCATAGAGATATTTCTTATATCTTTTTCTGTGCGGCATTTCTGGAGGTGAAAAACGCCAATACACAACCAAACACCGCTGACGAAGAGTAGGCCTGGCACGGCATGGCTGTAACCACGGTGTAAGTAGATAGGTGCCCCGACGGCGCACCCGCGCTGGGGCGAGAGAGCGGCCACTTCGTGTGACCGAAAGTGAGCGCCGCTGCTAGGGGAAGCACAAGTTCAGGAGGCCTTGGAGAAGCGGCACAACAGTGCATAATTTACGACCTCCGTCAGCATTTAAACGCCAGTACCCAAAGATATGCAATTTTTCGTTATTTAGACGCCAAATCCTGAGCAGGTAGAAGGTTTCATGCCACTTACAGTCAAAATACCGTCATTTCGAACACGAGAGAGACGCGTCGTCTGCTCGAGCCGACGGCGCGCGGCGCTTACCGCTGCTCGCCGCGTCGGAGTCAATCGGAATGTCGGCAGAAATATAAAGGGACGTTCATCCAACCAAGTAGAGTCGTTTTAAGCAGGCGAACGACATATATTCATCGAAATAAAGCACTTCTGCCGCGCGTGCCCATAAAAGCGCCAGCAAAGCGAGCGAAAAAGTGGCCCCCAGAACAGGTGCTGCCCTTTGCGGTAGCGGCGTGCGTACAGTCACACTAAGTGGCCGCGCCTCGCCCCGCCGTCGGATCACCTTCCTTTTTACACCGCCGTGGCTGTAACCTGCCTTAGGGCGACGCCTAGCGTCTTAGCCAAGCCAGCGCCAAGCTGACCCATAAATATTTGAGCAACCATTTTTAATTCCGACAGCTTCCTATGTTTTAGTCTCAATATAATAGTATATTTATAATTCATGGTTCTTTTAAGCGTTGTTTTATGTATGGTATCGCAATTAGAACAAAAAATGCAGTAGCGGTGGTTTAGCCATATTTAGCGTAAGTCGTTCATGTTAGGTTCAATCCGATCCAATCCAATCCGATTGGTGTGCGTTGTAAGCGCCATTTTAAATTTCAATGTGTGTTTGTCAGTTGCAACAGAAAGTTGGTTCTGTGCTCTATGGCTACAGTAGCAGTCGCTGTTCCACAGCTTAAACATGAAGCACATTCTGGTTTTATGGAAAGACGAGGAAAAGTGGGACGTTTATCCTATAACTGCAGTTGTTGACGCGAGCGTAGGGCTGGAACTTATGCGGGACCCGTGCGGCGCATTGAAGCGGCTCCAGAACGACTTCATTGAAATCAGGTGGGACGCAACAAAGCCAGCGGCACCAGCCAAAATTTTGGCCGTGGGTAAGTACTGTCAACTGCTAAAGCGAGCAGGCAGGGCATGTGCTCTGCGTGTCAATCAAGGCGGCACTAATTCCGCGGTCGCCGCATACATTGGCGCGATTTTTTTTATTGTTTAAGTGCGCATGGGTGAATTTTGCTGTAGTGGCAGGCAGCACGTCCCTTTTGCTGCTAACTTTAGAGCATACCTTGTTGTGGCCACGATGGTGAACGAGTTAACATCTCGAGTTAAGTTTGCGTCTAATAATAATAACACTTTATTGCCATAAGTCTTTATTTACAGCTGCGGCACAGTTGTGCCTTGGGCTTACGTTGAATTAGATTTTCGAGAGAGAACGCGCCTCCTCTAGCCTGAGACAGATGTCTGCATAGGGCGGCCACATGCTACCAGTTGTAACAGGCGGTAGTAGGGTACGAAATAGTTGTCCTCTAGACCGCGCTGCCACAACGATTTAGTTACTCTTCACCAAAGCTGTCGGCATTGTTGTGAAAGGACAATTATTTGTAGTTTGCGGTGTAAATTACATGCAGTCTATGTATGATTTAGCTTGAAATGCAGCTACGGCCGTTGTTAAGCTGCAAGGACAATATTGTCTGTTGGAGTAGTTATGCATGCCTTGATGTCCACCTGTCTTGAAGATAGTCGTCTAATCCGAAGTGAACGGACGTGCCGGCGGCGTGCTCCGCAACCACCGAAACGCCGCGACCTTCACCAGCCGCCCTTGCCCGGGCCTTTTTCGCCGGGAGCTGTATGGGAAGCGGCCTTCTCACCGTTTCCCACGGATCGTCGTCTTCGGCCACTTCAAGTTTTGAAGCGGTGACCGCCTCGCTAGCCCTACCCTACCACTGCTGCGTGCCGGCATGGCTGACGAGACGCCGACGTCAGATCCCACTTCCACTCCAACCCCTATCGAGTTGGATGAGCCTGAAGGAGAATGGACAACGCCCGGAAATGTCCGAAAGCCTCGACTTGCTGCCCGCCCAAGTTTTGACCTCCATGCGGTTTGTGTCCACCTGCCAGCGTTACCTTCCGCCACCTCCGCCCAGCTGCTGGACATTCTCCCAGCTTTCATACGAGCAGCAAAGCTCCCGGCGCATACTTGTGCCGACGTTTCAGTCCATCTACGCAATCGCAACCGCCTCGCCATACTCAAGACCCACCACATCGAACTCGCCAGCCGCCTTCTCAGCGTTGAGAGCATCGTGCTCGCTGGCCGCATATATGCCGTAGCTCCATACCTCGCAGCTCCAACCAACTCGTGCCGCGGGGTTATCCACGGAATTGCCCCTGACGCTACCCAAGAAGAACTTCTGCGTGATTTAGACAGCTATAAGCCGACATCCTACTGGCCAGCCGCATGGGAAATACGAACTCCGCCCTGATCACTTTCGCCGGCATGCACGTTCCATTTTCCGTGTACTACCAACGACTCGAATTCCGCTGCCGTCCCCATAAGCCCCGGGCCCATCATTGCACTATCTGCCTGCAATATGAACATCGCACGTGTGCCTGCCCCGGAAACCAGCGCCTGTGCCCCACTTGTTCCACACCCATCAGCCAGCCTGATGAACCACATTCCTGCTCACCATGGTGTCTTCATTGTCAAGGCCATCACACTCCCTTTGCAGAAATATGCCCAGTTCGGATGCAACGGGATGAAGCCTGCGCCAACGCGGCCAAGAAGCAGCGCCTCCTACACAGACAGCAGTGGAAGAGTCTGAACACGTCACAACCCCCAGTAAAACCCTCCAGTCCCTCATCTATACCCAAGGTGCGCGCCTCGTCAAGCCTACTGCCTACACATGCCCAGTGGGGGGGCCAGCACCCGCGTCTGACCCAGGTGTCACCAACCCCTGTGATTCAACCAGCACCGAGTGCACAACCGAAGCCTGCGGAATACCACACGCCTGCTCCGGTGAAGCAAGAATCACCCCTGCAGAAACCTGTACACCAGGTAAGGTCGCCGACGACTCCCGCACCCGCACCCACAACCTCCCCCTCTCCCTGCCGCGTTGAACAGCTGGAGCTGGGGCTGACGGAGCTTACCTCTCGCGTAACCACACTGACATCCCTCGTTGAGATGCAACAAAAGCGTATCGAGGCACAAGACCAACGTACTTCCAACCTCGAGACGCTCATTTCAAACCTCACACAGTCCCTTGACAATCTGAACTCCACCATAAACAAAGCATTTAATGACGCCCCAGGCCCTATGGAAGACAAGAACCACCCCTTCAAGCGCACCCACCCCATACCCGCTGCGTCAGTAGGCCTAGCATCCAAAATTAAGCCCGCCACCCTTCTCGCTCCACCTAACCCTTCCAATAACAAGCATCATGGCGATCACAATAATTCAGTGGAACTGCCGTAGCCTCTCCACAAACCGCACCCCCTTACAGCAATGGCTCCTTACGCAAACCACACTACCTCACTTTATCCTACTACAAGAAACGAGGCATACCAAAAACATCCCAGGCTACCGAGCTCTGCACGCCGACCCCGCCGCGCCGCTGTCTTCCATTTATATTCGCCGGGATATCGCTTATGAAGTGGAAGATGTTCCATCCACGTTACTTCCATATGTAACAGCCATTTCGTATTACCCAGACCCCCCGAACCCACCTCTCACACTTGTGAACGTCTATAATCCCCCAAATTCTACCACAATTCTCTCTCCTCTCTTTCATTTTCTTCGATCCTTTCCAAAAAAACACCGTGACATTATTCTTGGCGGAGACTTCAATGCCCCAAATACCATCTGGGGTTACCCAAACACTCTGCGCCCTGGCCGCCTTCTTCACGCACACACTATGCAGCACTCATATACACTCATCAATACACCAGACACACCCACACGAGACGGAAACGCAAAACAACGTCATACAACGCCTGACCTCACCTTTCACCATGGCCACAATCCTCCAGAGACTTGGCAAGTCCTTCCGGACACCCTCCTATCCGACCATCACATAATTGAAATTAAACTGACACTCACTCACAAACCCAAAAAACGCATCACCCAGACCAACTGGCACCTCTTTCGTCGCCTGCGAGTCCAGGAGTCAACTCCCAACTATGATGTGTGGGTGGACTCGCTACGGCGAACGCGGTCGCAGACCACCACCACTACAGAAGCTAACCCCCCGTCGGACCACGCTGACCCACACCTCATGCGTCTCTGGAGACGCCGTAAACGCCTCCTTAGTCGCATCTGCACCCAACCTAACAACATCCAGCTTAGACATACATTAGACATACTCAACACTGACATACTAACTCACTGCTCCATCCTTGAGACAACAAATTGGAATCGCATATGCGATTCTATCAACTCTTCCCTCCACACTAAATCAGCCTGGTTGATCCTCCGGTCCCTCCTTGGCCCTCAACCTGCTCCTCTCCCCACAATCCAAAAGCATCTCTCCGAGCATGGTGCTACTTCCCTCCTTCAACAGGTCACGGATATATACATCCCTCCTCCACTTCCTTCCCTGTACCCTGAGTACACAGGGCCTTCCAATAGCGGTTTGGACAGCCCCTTCACTCTGCCGGACCTAGAACGAGCTTTGGCTCAAAACAAAACTGGTACCACTCCGGGTGCGGACCACATCACTTACTCTCTGTTGAAGAACATGCCTGATTCGGATAAAGAATTTCTTTTAAACAAAATAAATGAACACTGGGCCAACGGCACTCTTCCCGATGAATGGACCTCTTCCATCATTACTCTAATACCAAAGCCCGGCAAGCCCGCCACACTCTCCAACCTGCGACCCATTTCACTTACTTCCTGTGTCGGGAAAACCATGGAACGCATGGTACTCGCACGTCTTACGGATCTTCTCGACGATACTCACTTCCTTCCGCACAATCAGATTGGTTTCCGCCCCCACATGTCTACTCAAGACCTCTTTCTCCTTCTCCAGGAAACTTTCTTTCAACCTTCGAGGTGTCAAGTTCACGCACTTGTCACTGTGGACGTGCGCAAGGCCTTCGATACCTTACTTCATGAAGCTATCCTCTCCCCCCTCGAAGACACCGGCTGTGGATCCCGACTCTACTGTTACGTTTCTTCTTTTCTCCGCTCTCGACAAGCTCAGTTCCGACTCGGGACCACGTTGTCCCCGCCCATCGCGCTCACCCGCGGAACACCTCAAGGTGCTGTGCTCTCTCCAACCCTCTTTAATCTCGGGCTAGCCCCTCTCGCAAAATCCTTGTCGGAGATTCCGCACCTACAGTCAATTCTCTATGCTGATGATATAACCCTTTGGTGTACTCACGGCTCACCGGGGGAGGTGGAATTCACATTACAATCCGGCCTCAACCTCATTTCCGAATTCCTTTCCCGCTCTGGTATGCAAGCAGCTCCAGAGAAATCTGAGCTGCTGCTCCTTTCCGCTACAAAGTACCAACGGTCTGTAAACCCCCTCCTTAATCTCACTCTCGCCGGTACTCCCATCCCCCGCACGTCATCCTGCCGGGTTTTAGGCTTTCCCCTCCAAGACCACTCTTTCAGCCGCGCAATACAGTCCACGATCACCACCTGCCACCAAGTAACTCACTTAGTCCGACGAGTGGTCAGGCGGCGCGGCGGTCTCGACGAATGCAGAGCCAATCAACTTGTAACAGCTTTTGCCTTGAACAAAATCCTTTATTCCCTGCCATACTGCACACTTACGCAGACGCAAATGCATCGCATTCAATCGGCTTTAAACACTCTCTATAAAGCTGCCCTACATCTTCCGACACACGCATCCACAGCCAAACTATACGCAACAGGCTTATTTCTTCCCCTTGCAGAGCTCTTGTGCCTCCATAGGGATCGACAACTTGGCCGCCTATCCTGCTCTGCGCAGGGTCATTGGCTACTGCAGCGGGCTGGCATCCGGCCCATTACTTTCCTCTGTACACTCCTCAACGACCTCTTCCCAGCAATCTCCGCTGTGCCCCTATTCCCTCTAATATGATCCCACATCTTCATGAGGGACGACGACAAGCCCGCGCTCACTTCCACAACCCTTTTCCACCGGACACTGTCACATGCTACGTCGACGCAGCGTATTACCAAACTCATGGCTCCACTGCTTGTGTGACAATGCCGACCCCCCTTGGCATTCCCATCACTTCCACCGCTGGCCCCTACTCACTTCCTACTTCTTCTCTATCCCTTGAATTGGCCGCGATCGTTCACGCAACGCACGAACTAACCCTTCTTCCTCCCTCTCCTCGGTATAGCATTTGCTCGGACTCCATGGCGGCAATCAGGGCTCTTGGCGACAACAGACTTCCCGATAATCTTCATGACGACCTTTCTGACGCTCTCTCCCTTCTCTCCCCTGCTTTGGTCACTGTGGTGTGGGTGCCAGGTCATGCGGGGATTATCGGCAATAAGCTCGCTCATGAGCTTGCCCGCGAGATTAATAGCCGGGCGCCGACGATCCCCTGGCCTTGCCCGCCCATAGCGGACGAGGCACACTTTTATAAGAAAACTCTGAAGCAGCACTACAAACACCTCCGGCATTCATTGCAGACGCTTCCGCCACCACACCCTCGTCTCTCCACTGCCCAAGTACGCACCCTCAGGGCCATCCAGCTCAACACCTTGATCACTCCAGCACGCCTATACCTTTATCGTTACTGCTCAGACCCCTCATGTCCCAACTGCCCCTCTACGTACGCAAATGTAGAGCACATCCTTTTCTCTTGCCCCGCAGCCCTACAATCCCCTCACTACCCTAACCCCCCACCTCCCCACTGGCGGGTGTGGTTGGCGTCGGCGGCCTTCGCCGACCAGCTGGCCATGGTCCTCCTGGCGGAGGAATATCTATAGGTCTTAGTCTGACCTCGAATAAAGTCTTTTCTCTCACCTGTCTTTTGTGAGCTACCCGATATGGCCTATGGACCCCAGAAGTTTCGCGCAGTCGTTGTTCCCAAAGCAAATTGGTAGACCATGCACATTGTCATATTTTGAATATGTGCTGCTCGTATTTACACCATTGAGATCTGAACATGAATTTCTTAGTGCTTCCAAGAATCTGGTAGTGTAAATCGCAGCGGGTTGCATTCTTTTTAGAAGTTATTAAGCAGTATTTTTCAACTTCGAAAAAAAAAAACTTTCTCAAGCAATTAATGCTTGAGAAAGTTGCAGTAGCAATTATGAGATACCATCATTGGACTGTTACGTGTAATGTTGACGGTGGTACCACATTTACTTCCAAAAACCACGCAATGCGTATCTGCACTTTCTTTTGTAAGCCAGTGAGAACCAGCTGGTTTGTCATACCCAGCAGCACTGAACGGCAACAGGTGACACGCACGACAATTGCACAAAACCACATAGTTTTCTTCCCAGCACAGTGAGCACACGTGCCATGAATATGTGAGACCACTTAGTTTTCGTCAGTTGACACTGCCTCTCCTTTTTTCCACATTTCTCCATATATTTTCTTGCATTCCCGAACCTATAGAAACTACATGATACACTGACAGGCTTATGTGCTTGAAGATGAACAGTTGTCGCAGTGAAATTTGTGAATTTTCATCATATGGTACTTCGAAATCCTTTGTTCCTTCGGGGCATTCCATAGAGGACAGACACACTCACTGGCATGTTTGTAGGACAGAGCATGTAAAGTGGCTCATTAGGCACCTCCAGTTCATATTACTCCCAATGCAGCTGTGGATGTACAGGTGTCCCAGAAAGTAAACGGAATGGGCGAGCGGTGGCCGAATTGCATCTCCGTGTGCTTGCGGTGGCAGCGCGTACTACAAAGCATGCAGGAAAGAAGTCTGTGGTGACCGTCCGATCTGCTTATGACCACTGCCTCATCGATAACTCAGGTGAAGGAGCACTTGTTGCAATGGTCGACGCTAGGGGAAGTTTTTGCGCTCGCAGCAACCGCTTATCGGTAGTAAGCTGCTCTTAAAGAAGCTTTTTCTTTTCCTTTTTAATGCACTTTTGAGTAAAACTTGTTAATAACCACACATAGTCGAAGCAGTAGGGGCTACCGCGCTTAAGTATAACTGAATTGCCGCATCGCCACCATGATGTTCCCAACCACGCAGAGACAAGATTTTTAGTTGCCAAGAAGGGCGATCGTCCCACACCTCAAAAAACAAAGCTCGGGCTGTGGCACAAAATTTATGGGCGCGGAGAAGTTCTTCATTGAAATGCTGTTAAGGAGGAACTTCCCCTAGCGTTTACCGCTGGAAGAAGCGTTCTTTCACCTGAGCCATCGATGAGGCAGTAGTCGAAAGCGGATTGCACGGTCACTGCAGATTTCTTGTGCGCATGCATGCTCTGCAGCACACGCTGCTGCCGCTAGCGCACGGAGATGCCATTCGGTGATCGCTTGCACTTTCCGTTTACTTCCTGAGGCACCTGTACTTTCCTACTTACATTGCTGAAAAACATGATTTACCCCTGTAATGGGGGGGGGGGACTACCTTATGAGAGCTTACGACTTACAGAAAACTTGTGCTGACCAGAAGTACTGCATATGTTAATGTGGGCTTGTTGATGAAAAAAAAACGATTGAACAAAACACACTTGCACCTGTTTCGTTAATGGATGAACCCGTAATTATTGTGTGTTATGGTGTAAGGGAGGACTAAGGGAATGTAAATGAATACCGAGCTGGGAAACATGCAGCTGACAACTTAAACAGGGCTGTCCAGTCAATTTGCAGTATTTCATAACTATGCTTACAATCCAGTTAATCTGTACTGCAGAAATGTCAGGCAATTGCTCGTCTCCACATCATTGCTTGTAGATATTTTAAACTGAACCATGCGCTTCTAAAAATGCTTCTTGCACTTGCTGGGTCATTTCGTGTGGTAAGTTGATTGACTATTTTGCTTGCAGGGAAGGGAGCCTTGCCTCTATGGAGAAAAAAAGAAACAATCGTGTGGCAGCACGTGGCAACAAGGAGGACAGGGTGGAGGACGAGGAGAGCGAGTACAGGGTAAATTTTCTTGAAAACTCCAAATTCCGTTATTGTTATCCCATTATTCCTGTAACGTATGTGCAACAGACCCCACCTGTCATCTGTTGCTATCAAGGAGTAGCAGGAGTTGCTATCAAGGAATCACAGCCATGGTTGGAAAATTGTGAACAAACAGTCACAGATCAAACAGCAGCTTGCACAGAGCATTGGACATGTGGTGCTTGTGGGTTAGGATCATACCAATGGTCTACTGCATTCCACCTAATCTTGTGGAAAATGATCTTACAATGACACGTCACTGCCTGTAACCTTTCTTTTCAATGTCAAGCTTTCAAGTTTCTCACCATGCAATTGCCTTGCTTGGCCCTTTGTGTTGTCTAATTGCTGCTGTGTTCTGTCTTTTAAGGAGACTAAATAAATTATATCACTTGCATTAGTAAATTACCTTTCTAGAATGCCCCAAAAACGCCACTCCTACTGCGAGAAGAGTGGTAAGCCAGAAATTGTGATAAAAGGAAACACTGGTGGGGGGGGGGGGGTGTCACCTTGAAGTTCCTGCTCCAGCTTGTCGTTACGTCATAGATTTTGATGGCCTTTTTAGTTTTTGCCAGTAAAAATAGACACCATTGTACTCTAAAGGAGATGAAGATTAAACATGACAGGTTTTACAAATTTGTACTAAGCCAGCATGGTCCAAATACAAAAAGATGCTTCAAAATTCATGCCGTCACGCTAATGAACTGGTGAGGGGTTAAGCATGAGATTCAAAAATTGAACTGACTGGTATTTTAGCTGCTAATAGTCAACCTGTGACTGCAAGATTTGCGAACTTTGAGTTTTAAATGACGCTTTATCAGTGAAAACTTATTTAGTGCTACTTTTTAATAGCCCTTTAATCTGCAGCTCAAGAGCCACAAATTCGGTGTGAGCACAAGAATTACTTTTTGTTTTACAATATAGTTTGGTTTTTTGCAATTGGCCGGTGCTTACTGCATGGGGTTGATACTTGCTGCACTTGCTTAGCAAGGCATTTTGCTTATGCCTGTGCAACGAATTCTCTGCATGGTGCGAGTGAGAATATATATTCAAATAAGATTGTATGAATATATATACATGATGCGGGTTTGAGCAATCAGAGTGGAGAAATTTTAAAAAGATTTTTGCCTTTGAAGAGCGTCACATACTAAGTGACACATATGCTTTGTAGTGGTGGATAGCTGAGGGGCTGTGGTAGTTTTGGCTTTGCTGAGCAATCATTGCTCTCTCTGGCGCAAAGTTAGAACAGTCAAACTTAGATCAGTGCTTGTGGTGCTGTTTGAATGGCTCTAGAACATGCAAAGATGGATGCAAAGAAATCATGTATTCACTGGAACACCTGCTCTTTATTGTGCGATTGTGGTGAGGCAAGAAGCCAAAGCCAAGTTCTAAGCAAGCCGTTCTTTAAAATCTAACATCCTGATGGATTATAAATTGCGGTTCATAGTAAAAACATTTTACATAGTGCCTGAAGCCAACAAATGCAGTTTTAATTTTATGGTGCTGATTTTATACATGCTACATTTTCAGGATGACCAGGCTGACAAGGTGGAGCAACTACAGGCCACTGTTGAGCGCCTCGACAGTGAGCTGCGAAACACGAAAGAGCAGCTCCAGCAAACACAGGACTGTCTTGGTAAGTGCACACGTCTGGTGAAATATTGGGGTAACATTGCTGTAAAGGCGCTGGAGTCTTCTCTGAAGTTTTTGTAAGTGGCCACTATCAAGAGCATAACAAAGATCACTCTGGGTTCAAGGCGCCGTGCTGTAAATTCTACCTGATCTTTTGAGAACATGTCCACTATTGTCTGTAATCCAGTTGAAGAGCTAGACTTGTATTTCCAACTGGCAATTTTTGAGAATAATGGATGTTATAAAAAGATGTCCAGTATTTATCAAAGTAAAGATGAAATTGTAACGTGATGCTGCTTGCTAGAAGTGCACTAGTTATTTTTTGACACTCGCAATGAAAGCTTGCCATGCTTCTTTTGCAATTACGACAGAACTATCATGGGGTAAATTGCTGCTTGTATTAATTATGCTAAACCTTGTTAACTTTGTGTACAGATATAGTGTCGCAGTCACCCACAAGTACGCATGTCTTCACCTGAGTAGACATGCCATTCCCAACCATAATGACCACAGTTATATTGTCACCAGTATAAGGTGGCTGCCAACTAATCGTGCTTCGCGATGTATCCAGCAGATTTGGCACTAGTGCGTGAGCTGCAGTGGAGTCGCTTTTCATTCTCGACATCAATGTTTGTGACATGTTTTGGCAGAATCAAAACGAAATTTCTGCTCACTTCAAATGCTGCAAATAAATCCGACCAAGGAGGAAGGAATAGACTAAAAGAATGTAGCATGTTTCACTAAATGTGTTCGAGAAGTTTGCAGGCTATCCTGGTTAAAGACATTGGCCTCCAGTTTTGAGGATAATGGGTATTGCCAGATTTCGATAGCGGAACCGGTTCACCTTAACCACTTTCCATTTATCTGGCAATGTAGAAGTCTGTAAAAAGTGACAAGTATAATGGAGCTGTTCACTTTTGTATTTTTGAACTTTTAGTTTTTGTTATTATTACCTGCAGTGCTAGACAAATTGAAATTTCCAATGAAATGGTGCAATGCTACTCAGTCTACAGAAATTAGGTCTAATATTAAAAAGTCAGTGTCAGAAATTGTTGAGGTAGAAAGGGGCATTGCAGCAGTAATCACTAGGAACAGTATCACCAGCAATTGAATCGCGTTAAGAATTGGCCAGCGTAGTCAGATCAACATGTGCACCTTCAACCAAGGTACAATTCACTTGTTCTTAGCTTTTTTTTTTTTGCAGACTCCGCAAGGATGGTCAAGCGTCTCGAACACATTCTGGATAAAGCTGAAGGTGGTGAGGATTCGCGTGTCTCAGTCGTGTCAGCACCAAAAGTAAGAAGCTAATGTGATTTCTCGGGGCAGATTGTTTTGTGGGGGTAACTAAACCGTGGAAATTAAGATTGTATTGTTTTATTTTATGCGAACTCTTTGCATTTGTTAGAAGACATTGCACAAAACCTTGCTTTTCATTTATATTGAAAGCCTGCTGCATGGAGCAGCTATTACATCTTTTATTTTACCTTTTTGCTAAAGCTTTGACTGTTCTAACTTTGCGATTACATTGAGCATTGGGAAAAAACAAATGTATATACATATATATACAGGGTGTTTCAGCGAACACTTTCAAAAATTCATCGAACACTTTGCGGAGAAAAGCGACGCTTTTCAGCGAACACTTTGCGGAGAAATTCATTGACGTTCCAGTTAGTTTCTTAACCAAATGTCATTTTATACATTCAAGCACACAATTAACTGGATCGCCAATGCATTTTTCCTCAAAGTTCGGGAATTAATATCTCGAAACTGGTGTCATCTTCCGAATTCATTCCAAGTGGATCCGCCTTGTGTACTCCACGGCTCCAATTTGTTAATTGCAATATGGGCCATCAGGTAATTAGTTAAAAACTTAATTAGTGAATTTTTTGATTAATCGAATATGCATTTCAATTTTTTATGCAAATAGTGTCCGCCTCTTCGAGTAGACCAGCTCAATAACTAGAACTGAGATATCTGCCACAGGCAACCGTAAATAAATTTCGAAAGTGTTCGCTGAAACACCCTGTAAATATATATATATATATATATATATATATATATATATATATATACATTTTAGGCTGCTTGATAAATCAATTTTATTTACCAGAAACAAAAGGAACTGGAGGACACCTGGGCAAAGAGCTGTCGCAGCAGCTTGACGGAGGCCCAGGGTCCCTTATATGGCAGTAGCACTCACAGAAAGAAAATGCTTTCCACTTGCCAGAACCCCTGGCTGTGGTGACTGCTTTCTTGGAAGAGGCAAAATGCTGACACTTTCACTTGCCTATATTGTGTACATTAAATGTACCTATATTGTGTACGTCAACTAGGTGGTCAATAAATAGTAACAGTGATGTGATTGCTGCTCCAAAATGTGAATCCTGCTAAAGTTTCGATAATGTGCTCCAAAGCTGCTTCAAAAGGTCTTTTGTGTTACCTTAAAAAAGAGACACATCTAACAAGCTACATCATTTATCACATGCACTCATCATGTGTGCACATGGAGGACGTAAAACATGGGTAGAAGAGTCTGGCTACTACGTTCCTAGAATGTGCTGGCTCCGGCCATTGCTGAAATTGCACTTAGGAGGTGAGAGCACGCAACTTTCTTAATAACGCTTTATGGAAAAGCGTTCTGCTGATACAGCAAAGCGTTTTTCGATGCGACTTTCCTGTGGTTTCGTCAAGTTGGTACATGACAGCTGAAAATTTTGCTAAACGGAGGCAACTCGTCGCACATGCTACTGAGCTTGTTTCTCTTCCTTGCACTGCTGCCATTTTGCTGTTTTTTGCTGGTGTAGCTTAGCAAGTGAGCATTGCACACTCCTAAAGCTCTACCATGGTCGAGTTCCCAAAATTCCCATCTCCATGTGCACTTTTATAGTACCCGTCATTTTATTGCCCAGCCTCCTGCAAACTGGAAAGCTAAAGCAGAGATTAGAGTGGTTTGTGGTCATACTATCATCGTGATGCTGTAGTGGTTGTATTATTGTCATCCCAGCTTCAATTTTCGTTTCACCATCGTCTTATAATACAGTTGTCATTCCATTGCCATGATGCCATTGGCATCACACTGCCGTCGTCATTACTTCGTCATCATGCATGGGATTCCTATGTTTTAGCGCCACAACTTTATGTTGAGCTAAATGATTCTTTGTAAAATTTTGCTTGTTTCCCGCTAAATTGCGCTTCCTCCTACTGTAAGCTCACTTGCTTCTCTCAAAGGCAAATTTTTCATTTGAAATAAGCATTCAGATGCTCCAAGAAGCTGCTCCAAAATCTCCTCGGCCAATTACATCACTGTATTAAGAGCCCTCCGCTACGGCATGCTTGATAGTAGCAGCTTAATTTGTAACATTGGTTTACGCATTGGTCCTGTAACTAAGAGTTTATTGGTTTGAAGGAGTTGCTATTTGCGTCAAGCAAGGTGCTTTTTTGCTGCCTGCGTGCCATAGTTCAAACTGACTGAGTAAAATACAAACTCTTCCACATTGTACTCATAAATTTAGTTCCTGTATAACTACACGTAGCCTTTGTTTGTAAGACTGTAACCCTTCTGTAGTGATCAACAGCTCAGTGCATGTGGCTAACAGCAATAAAAGTCGGTGGCATCGCCACACACTTTACGTTCCCTATGGTTTCACAACCATATGGTACAAATGGCTTATTTCATATACGCACAGATAAACATGATGTTCCGTCTTGTTTCAATGTTTCTCCTTAATATTTAAAGGCCTATGCCAAAAGCCATTGTGTGCGAAGCACTTGTCAAATTGGGCTTCAACAACCCAACTCACAGGCTTGTTTTGTACGTAGGCATTCTCGTCTGAAAATGGCATGTGCTCTATGACATGCCAATCAACAACTTGTAAGGCTAATCTGCCTGTAGCAGTGCTATGCACACACACACACACACACACACACATGCAGGCATGGCTATTGCCAACCACCTGAGTGTGCCATGTGAACTAGCTATAGTCTGCACGAGCCTAGAACATTTGTGATGTGATTGTAAGTAGATGCTGCACATGAAAGTGCACAGGTATGTGGATGAAATGCTGTTGGCACTGACCAGTGCAGTGCAATGTGCTGTTGCAGAGAACTTGTATAGGCCTGAATTATCACCTAGCCAAGTTCAACACCATTATTTTGAAGGCTGTAAGATACTTTCAGCCTGACACTCCATCTGGCATACATCTACGACCTCATGCTCATCCAAGCCACTAGCATGGTGAAATGCCCCTGATGTTGATACTATAAAGACCAAGGCGAGATCTGCTCCAGAAGTGCATGGTTGGGCGAACAGAAGACGTATGAGCAAACAGACTGAAGCGAGGAGCAGCAGGTCAAGGAACAGAAAGTTGGTAGGCCTACCAACTTTCTGTTCCTTGACCTAGAAACATCCTACCAACTTTCTGTTTCTTGACCTAGATACTTCATACCAGCATCTTATCGACTATTGGCCACCGATATTCATTTGAAACTTTTTTTACAAACTTTCTTTAAACGATGAATGAACATGCTTTCGACTTTAAAAGCAGGACTTACTGACAACCTTCTTACTTTTTAGAAACATTCTTCCAACTTTCTGTTCCTTAACCTACAAACTTTCTTTAAACGATGAATGAACATGCTTTCGACTTCAAAAGCAGGAATTACTGACAACCTTCTTACTTTTTAGAAACATTCTTCCAACTTTCTGTTCCTTAACCATAGGGTTAAGGAACAGAAAGTTCTTCTGTTCCTTAACCCTAAGAAGGTTAAGGAACAGAAACATTCTTCCAACTTTCTGTTCCTTAACCATAGGGTTAAGGAACAGAAAGTTGGAAGAATGTTTCTAAAAAGTAAGAAGGTTGTCAGTAAGTCCTGCTTTTGAAGTCGAAAGCATGTTCATTCATCGTTTAAAGAAAGTTTGTAAAAAAAGTTTCAAATGAATATCGGTGGCCAATAGTCGATAGGATGTTGGTATGAGGTATCTAGGTCAAGGAACAGAAAGTTGGTAGGATGTTTCTAGGTTAAGGAACAGAAAGTTGGAACAATGTTTCTAAAAAGTATGAAGGTGGTCAGTAAATCCTGCTTTTAAAGTCGAAAGCATGTTCATTCATTGTTTAAAGGAAGTCTGTAAAAAAGGTTTCAAATGAATATCGGTGGCCAATAGTCGATAGGATGTTGGTGTGAAGTATCTAGGAAGTTTAAAAACAGTACGAAAAAATTTTATAAACCGTTGGTAGGTTCTAGTAACATTTGTCTAAAAAAATTTTATTGCAAGTTACTAGAAACCGCGTTAAAGATGCTTGACGCCATATACCATTTATGCATTCAGCTAGCTACTGGTGCTTTTCGGACTAGCCCAATCAATGGCCCTTGAAGTATCAGAGAACATATTTAAGAATTAAATATGCCCTCAACATATTAGCTCAGAGGGAACACCCTTGCAGAACACTAATTAATAATCGAACATCAGAACTGCTGTACGCGAATAGGCCATCACTAGCTCAGCCGTCCCCTTTGGCTATCACAACTGTTGCCGAAACGCTTGGGTTTAGTTTCTCAGATGTCCACGAAACTGAGCGTAGTGATCTCATTGCTCCCTGGTGCCTACGCCCAGTTCTGTGCGACATCTCCTTTAAAGCGCTTGACCAGAAAAACGTGCCACGCGAGGCTATTTTGCAACACTTCCTATCACTGGAAGACAAGTACAACGCAACGTCCTATTTTACGGACGCTTCAAAGACGCACAAGGCAGTCTCATGCGCTGCACATTGTCACGGCTATAATATTACAGGAACTCTTAAAACAAGTTGCAGCATATTCACAGCAGAAGCATATGCTATCCGACTGGCTGTGGATCATATACGACAACATAGGATGCAAAAAGCTGTTATCTATACAGATGCGCTAAGTGTCGTAACTGCCCTAGCTTCGGGAAAGGTGGGAGACAACCCTGTTTTTACTGAACTGATAAAATCCATTTATAACGCTTACAATGAAGAACTTTCCCTCGTGGTGTGCTGGGTACCGGGGCATTGCGGCATAGCAGGAAATGAGACGGCTGATCAGAGTGCTAGAGAACCTGCTCTACGTGGTGACATTGAAGTTACTGACGTCCCTAGTCGAGATATTAAACCTTACGCCCGTAATCGGCTACGACAGCACTGGCAGTCCCAATGAGATAAAGAAACGCAAAACAAATTACATGCAATAAAACCACAACTAGGCAAATTTTTCCTGCAAAATATCGCTAGACTAACAGAAACCACACTGTGCAGGCTACGTATAGCACACACATACGCAACACACATATACCTGTTAACAGGCACACAACCACCCATATGCGAAAAATGTGTCCGGCACATTGTAATAGAATGTCCAAGACTTCACCAAGCAAGGGTACAGCATTTTAGAGAACTTTAGAGACACAACATACCGTCTCATCTTGCATTATTTTTATCCCATGACCATATGTTTAGTGTCAAAAGAGTTTTTAAATACCTCGCCAACGTCCAGTTCTTAAACACTGTATACTACAATCCAAACCGCCATGCTCCATCACATACGTGTGGTGGACAGAACGACCCGATTGCCAGCTAAAAACCCGAATAAATACTGTGCAGCGAACGATGCTTCTTGCATTGACCGGGGCGTACCGCACGACGCGCACAGAAGCGCTCCAAACTTTACATGACCAGCCGCCTATACATCTGGAGCTGACCCGGCTAAATACAGAGTTTAACTTGTTCCAAAAGCGCCGTGCGGTGATATTTGGAAAATTCTCGTTCACGCCTGACGAAGTGCTTTACGCGCATGATAGCTGGCAAGAGTGAGAGTTTTGAGCAAGAGCTGGCAAGAGATTTGGTTGCCGCGAGTGAGAGGATACAAATTCAGTAGACTGAGCGGAGCTGGTGCAAATGAAAAATCGCGGCATCCGGGAACACAAATTAGCGCTTTGGGTTCTGTTTAACAACCCCTATTCATTTATTTTTAATTGGCGTTAAACATGGTATGCATTTTTGCAGGCACAGGTTTTACCCAACATTTATTTTTGCTTTGCTTTTAGGAATGGCGGGGAAGTAGTCGGCCGGGGCAGTACATCCGCCATATGATAATTGGAGAGTGCCATCCCTAGCACAGCCGAACGTAGAAGGCACAAATTGCAGTCTGTCCTGGGTGTTAGTGTGTTTGTTTACATGCGTAGAGATAAACGCGACGGTGGCTCCCAAAAAGCATTTTCTTGCTTTTCATCAGAGTGCGAGACCGGACAAAGGGATGAAGAGCATTGCTGAATCCGGCTTAAGACATATATGGCCATATACAGGCGAACATGAATCTAGTTTACTGGGGCTGTATGTCCGCGAAATGATAATTCGAGAGTGCCATCTCTAGCTCAGGCGAATGTAGAAGGCACATTGCAGTCTGTCCTGGATGTTATTGCTTTTGTTTACGTGACGTAGAAATAAACGCGACAGTGGCTCCCAAAAAGGATTTTCTTGCTTTTCTTCAGAGTGCGAGACCAGACAAAGGGATGAAGAGCATTGCTGAATCCGGCTTAGGACATATGGCCATCTAGAGGCGAACATCAATCAAGTTTACTGGGGCGGTATATCCGCCAAATGATAATTCGAGAGTGCCATCTCTAGCTCAGGCGAATGTAGAAGGCACATTGCAGTCTGTCCTGGATGTTATTGCCTTTGTTTACGTGGCGTAGAAATAAACGCGACAGTGGCTCCCAAAAAGGATTTTCTTGCTTTTCGTCAGAGTGCGAGACCGGACAAAGGGATGAAGAGCATTGCTGAATCCGGCTTAGGCCATATGGCCATCTAGAGGCGAACATCAATCAAGTTTACTGGGGCGGTGCATCCACCAAATGATAATTCGAGAGTGCCATCTCTAGCGCCGCCGAACATAGAAGGCACAAATTGCAGTCTGTTCTGGATGTTATTGTTTTTGTTTACACTCGTAGAGATAAACGCGACGGTGGCTCCCAAAAAGGATTTTCGTGCTTTTCATCAGAGTTCGAGACCGGACAAAGGGATGAAGAGCATTGCTTAATCCGGCTTGGACATATGGCCATCTAGAGGCGAACATCAATCAAGTTTACTAGGGCGGTACATCCATAATTCGAGAGTGCCATCTCTAGCGCCGCCGAACATAGAAGGCACAAATTGCAGTGTGTCCTGGAAGTTATTGTTTTTGTTTACATGCGTAGAGATAAACGCGACGGTGGCTCCCAAAATAGATTTTCTTGCTTTTCATCAGAGTTCGAGACCGGACAAAGGGATGAAGAGCATTGCTGAATCCGGCTTAGGACATATCGCCATCTAGAGGCGAACATCAATCAAGTTTACTAGGGCGGTACATCCGCCAAATGATAATTCGAGAGTGCCATCTCTAGCGCCGCCGAACATAGAAGGCACAAATTGCAGTCTGTCCTGGATGTTATTGTTTTTGTTTACATGCGTAGAGATAAACGCGACGGTGGCTCCCAAAATAGATTTTCTTGCTTTTCATCAGAGTTCGAGACCGGACAAAGGGATGAAGAGCATTGCTGAATCCGGCTTAGGACATATGGCCATCTAGAGGCGAACATCAATCAAGTTTACTAGGGCGGGGTAAAATGCGTCTACTCAGCCGGAGGTGTTGTAGGATCTCAGAATATGAAAGAAGGGGCTGAGGATCGTCATGGCCAGCGAGAAGTTGTGCTGTGGAGGAATCGGCGGAGCCCCGGTGTAGAAGTTCTCGGGCGGAGGCATGAGCAATCTCATTGCCTCGAACTCCCGCGTGCCCTGGAACCCACACCAGCTGTTTCCACTGACCCTTTTTGCCGCAGCCTGTTGCAGTATATGTGCGAGGTGGCCGACTTGACCTCTTGCGAAATTGCGAAAAGCCGCCTGGGAATCCGTGAGGACGACGATGGCTCTTGGATTACGCATGGCTAAGGCTATACCGGCCTCTTCCATGGCTGTGATGTCTATTCCGGTGGCCGAGATGCAGTCTACCACCTGTCCCCTGTGTACAGCGGTTGCCGTGGAGCGGTTGTGCAGGGGTCCGGCGGCATCTACAAAGAAGGCAACTGCATGATCCGAATACTTGTTGTAGGCTTTGGCTCTGGCAGCTATCCTGTTTTCGTGGTGGTTGGGGTGCATATTACGTGGCAACGGGCGAGTGATGATATCCTGCTGCCATTCTGGTAGTAGTGATCGCTTGCTGGCGACCTGAGTGGGTGGATTGATGCCCAGTGCTTCTAGCGTGGTGCGACCTGCTTTGGTGTGTGTGCGAGCCGAATGACTTTGTTCATGTAATGAGCTTGGGAGAGTTCTGACGCTGTATTATAGATGCCCATTTCAAGGAGCCTATCATTCATGGCCCATGGTGGTAGACTGAGGGCTTTCCGATATGTAAGTCGGAGTAGACGGTCTAGTTTGAGTTCGTCCTTTTTGAGAACGCGCAGGTACGGGAAGCTGTAAGTCACACGACTGATCACAAAGGCCTGTACGAGACGCAGTATGTCCGCTTCTTTAATGCCACGGTGTCGATTGGCAATTCTGGATATCATTCGGGAAATATTGGTGCAGGTAGTGGGGAGCTTTTGAATTGCTGTGTTGTTGTTGCCCTGATTATTAATGTATGCTCCCAGGCCGCGGATAGTGTCCACTTCCTTGACCGGGGACTGATGGAGCTGGATATTCAACGGAATTTGGTTGCCACGCTTCCTAAATACCAGTTCTGATTTAGTAGAGAAGCATCGAAGTCCGCAAGCGAGGCCGATGCACTCTACATTATCTACTGCCCGTTGGAGTGCTTCTTCTATCTGTCCCATGCTGCCGGTGTTGGTCCATATAGTGATATCATCTGCGTATAGAGCGTGCTTGATTCCGGGTATCTCGTTGAGTGCCCTAGGCAGGTAGGTCCAGTAGTGCTATATTAAACAGCAGTGGCGAGATTACTGCCCCTTTCGGTGTGCCAGAGTCCCCCATTGTGATGGGGGCAGATTTTGCGTCGCCAACTAGTATGGTCACGTGACGGTTGTGCAGGAAGTCGCGCATGTAGTCGTATGTACGCTGTCCGATTCCGATTCTACTCAAGTTGGTCAGGATGGCTGAGTGCCGGACATTATCAAAGGCTCCCTGAAAGTCAATCGCCAGAATGGCGTGCTCCTGTTGCGTGGCTCCGCTGGGCGATCGATTATGCCGTACTTGAGTTGGAATAGAACGTCCTGTGCCGATAAATGCGCTCTAAAGCCAAAATTTGTATGTGGGAAGAGGTCGTTATCTTTCATGTATTCAGTGATCCTGATCTGAAATGCATTCTCCATGACGTTCCCTGCACAGGAGGTGAGTGACATGGGACGAAGGTTGTCAATATTGATTGACTTTCCGGGTTTGGGAATAAAGACAATTTCAGCCGATTTCCATTCCTGCGGAAGCATACATTCTTGCCAATACTTATTAATTTGGTCGGCAAATGATGATGATGATTAGTAGGGTTTATTGGCGCAAGGGCCAGATGTGGCCAAAGAGCGCCAAGGCGATGATAATGGCGTGTCAGTGGTACATGAATAGTGAATTATCAGGCGTGGATAAAACGTTAGATGAAGCATGGCTGTAAAGGGGCCTAAAAATAGTCGCTGTAAAGAGCGTAAAATCTATATGTAGTAAGGTTATGACAATGATCAATGACGTTTACTATGACAATGAAGAATGCATTGAAAAAGGAGTGAAGATATTCAAGTTATTTCACATGTTGTAATTGGCAAAAGCACTACTGCCTAAACAGAGCCCTTGAACCACAAGGGCCTGGAGGCAGGTGCTATACTGAACTACTGTCACAGCGGCATCCTCTGGCGAGAGGATGCGCTACGAATTTATTGGGCTTATGACATGTAGGATAACATCGTTCAAGAATGCGAGGACTGCTTTGGTTGTAAAAAGTGGTTCTTTACCAAGAAACATGGACGGATGGAGCGGGACACAATAGCTGTATGCAAGAGGAAAATGTTTCCTTCTCTCTGTTTCGGCTTCCCGACACTCCAGGAGGACATGGAGGACGCTCAGCCTCTCACCACATCGACCACAGGTTGGAGGCTCGTTACCAGTCAACAAAAAATTGTGAGTACCATATGTGTGTCCTATTCTGAGACGACAGAATAGGACATCAGTTCGTCGTGTTTTTGTTGTACAGGGCCAAAAGCCTAGCTGTGGTTTAATCAAGTGGAGCTTATTATTTGTTGCGGCGTCCCACAAGCGTTGCCAGTGGTTTCGCAGTTTCGCTCGATTGGTCGGCAAAGAGCTCGAGCATGTCGTCACTTATGTTGGCCATAAGGGTGGTAGTAATTTCGTCTGGATCTGGAGCTCTGGACATGGAGGTCTGGACCTCGACGCATCCTGTCGATTGCCACTCTGATCTCTGCAGTCGTGAAGTCACGGTCCATTTCCGGGTTAGCGGTTCCGTTGTATGCGGAAATGTGGTCAGCGCTCACGGAGGTATTGATGTATTTGTCCTCCAGATCTCGAAAGAGTTGACCTGTGTCCCCTGCATTAGCATGGATTGCCCGCTGAAGATTTCGACGGGCGGCTCCACGTGATTGTTCCGGGTCTATTAGATACCTGAGTAGGTACAGGCTGATTTAGTGTGTAATGTGCCCGTAAGTGCGTCACACTTGGCGCACCAATTTTCTTTTGCGAGATTCGTGGCATATTCCTCTGCCTGTGCCGTGACCTCCGCGATGCGCTGTCTGAGCTTGCGGTTGAGCTTCTGGCGCAACCAAATTTGGTGAGAAAAGCCAATGCGACATAAGAATATCAAAGACGTGTCACTCCATCACACATCAAAAGGAGCACAGTAAAGCCTGGCATCCAAAGTGTTGGGTCAACGAGCACAGAAGTTGTCCTCGCGAAGAGCGTTTATTGAAAAACCAGAAAAGAAAAAAAAAAACGGGGAGAAAAAGAGAAAAGAAGGTTATGCAAAAAGGGCTCTTTTTAGGGTAAAAGAAAACAGGGAAGGTGAGAAGAGAAACATTGAAAAAAAACAATTAAATAGAAAAAATGTAGAAAGAGAACAAGGGCAAGAAGAAGAGGGAAAAAAACACTATATCAAAGGGCGGGGAAGAGCAACAGGAGATTAGGCGGAGATGGCGCCGGTATTGTGCACGACGGGAAAGGAGTGTCCTCCAGGTCGTGTGACTAAAGTTTCTATATAAGAAAAGTACCCCCTCTACTCTTTCCTCTGTCGTCTCCTCTCCTAAAGCGCGTGCTTTTTTCTTTATTTTTTGCTTGTCCGCCCTCGCGTTTTTGTCTGCGCATTTAAAAGAACAATTGGACTGACTGCAGTTTCTGCCTTCTACGTTGGACTGAGCTAGAGATGGCACTGTCGAATTATCATTTGGCGGATGTACTGCCCCGGTAAACTTCATTGCTGTTCGCCTCAAGTTAGCCATATGCCCTGAGCCAGATGCAGCAATGCTGTTGACCCCTTCGTTCGGTCTCGCACTCTGATGAAAAGCAATAAATCTTTGTGTAACCCGCCCTCGCGTTTTTCTCTGCGCATTTAAACAAGATCAATATCATCCAGGACTGACTGCAGTTTCTGCCTTCTACGTTGGGCTGAGCTAGAAATGGCACTCTCTAATTATCATTTGGCGGATGTACAGCCCCGGTAAACTTCATTGCTGTTCGCCTCAAGTTAGCCATATGCCCTGAGCCGGATGCAGCAACGCTGTTGACCCCTTCGTTCCGTCTCGCACTCTGATGAAAAGCAATATATCCTTTTTGTAACCCGCCCTCGCGTTTTTCTCTGCGCATTTAAACAAGATCAATATCATCCAAGACTAACTGCAGTTTCAGCCTTCTACGTTGGACTGAGCTAGAGATGGCACTCTCGAATTATCATCTGGCCGATGTACTGCCCCGGCCGACTACTTCCCCGTCATTCCTAAAAGCAAAGGCAAAAATAAATGTTGGGGAAAACCTGTACCTGCAAAAATCCATACCAGGTTTAAAGCCAATTAAAAGTAAATGAATAGGGGTTGTGAAATATAATCCAAAGCGCAAAATTTGGTGATACAAGCCAATGCGAAAAATAATATTTGGGCAACGGTAACGCACTGGTATCCCAAGGCGTCTCATCGAGCTTGGAAGCCCTCGCGCAGGGCTTTTATAATGAAGTCATGAGGCGGAGACGGGTTGGCATGGGCATGCCATAAACGAAGTAAAAAGAGGGAAGAACCCCCTTCCCATATCAAAAATAAAGTAAAGAAAGAAAAGGAGCGAATGCAGGTACTGTGGAAAAAAAACAGGCACGACAGCACGTCCGTATAGCGGTCGTGAAAGAAAGAGAGACAAAAACAGAAAGAAAGAAGAAGAGAAAAAAAAACACGAAAACCGTACATGTAGTCAGTCAATAAAGGCGGGAAAACTAAGCACAAAAGAGAAAATAAATGACAGTAGTACGGGCGTGCGTGCTACTGCTCGGTTCGGCCAGTGTGTCGCTCTCCTGGTTTTTGCTGAAAATCAAAGGTGTTTTCAATTCGGCTTCCAAAATTTTAGCTGGTGGTTGTTTTAAACGTATTCAACGCGTGGGTTGGGATTAAAAGGGGTTATTTATCTTTTTTCGGCCGTTGGCTGTTTGTCGCCGCCCACCGAGCGGGTATGTGCCATGGCGCGGCTGGGCCTGCCTAGCTATGCCTAATACTAGGCAGACCCACGTCATCTCGCCGTCCCCGACGGACCCTCCCGGTGCTGGGCAGTCGCCTCGCTCGGATGAGGGCGGTTTTTCGGACGACGGCGATGCAGTGATCGCGCGGTTCTGCGATTTGATCGACAAGATGCCGGCCGCGTCAGAGGACCAGCCCCCCGCGGATTCCGACGAGGCTGAGGCGCTGTCGTCCGTATCGGAGAGGACGGCGGTTGTGGCGGCACTCCCCACGGACCTGGGCAGCCGCGTGCAGAGCCGAGTACGGGAGATTGAGGACGACTCAATTACTGTATTTGTCCGGCCAACAAGGTGCCGGTCGAGGCGCGCAAGTTCCTGATGGCCCGGGTGTTCGATCGAGATGGTCGCCTTCTGCTGGGACCTTCGGGCGGAGGCGGCCACGGAACGCGGTGCGGCCCTTGCCTTGCAGGGCCAGCTCTTGGAGGCGCGCCGTGAGGTCGCGACGTTGCAGAGGCGAGCCATCGTCGCGGAGGGCCGGCTGGACGGCTCCATCGCCGCGGCGACTGGCCCTTGATGTGCGGATCGTGGTCCTGGTGTGCCTGCGGCCGGGGCTGCCGCTCCCTCGGGCGCAGGCGGCTCGGTGCCTGCGCCCGCCGTGCGGATGGCCTACGCGGCCGCGTTGAAGGCGGGCATCACGTTCGCTGCCGATGCTGTTCGCGGCGGACCTGGTGTTGCGGCGGGCGCCGCGGCGGGGCGGTCTGGGCTGACGCACGAGCACGTAGCCTTCCTGACGCCGATGTCAACGACGGCTGACGCCGGCGCGGGACATCCTCAGGCTGCTGAAGACCAACATCGACCCTCACATAAGAATATCAAAGACGTGTCACTCCATCACACCCGGTATGGGCTGACTGTGTTCACTAATAATAGGCAAGTCGATAGCAAACTTAGAACAGGCAATTGGAGCAAACGCGGTCACACGCACATAGATCTTTTTGTGCGCATGGGTCAGAAGAGAAATCCGTACGTAAAGTTTTCGGGAGTCGATCCCGACACCGGACAAGATGAATTCTTAAAAATACTGAACGATCGCAACCAGGGGCTCGACCTCGACTTAGAGAAGTGCAAGGTGCGTGTTAAGTTCAGGGAGAGGGCGGGCACGCGCGCGTACGTAGCCGAGGTCGACCCGGAAGCGTAGCAAAAGATTATGTCGCGTCCGCGTTTATCGGTGGGATTAAAAATTAAATTATGGGGTTTTACGTGCAAAAACCAGTTGTGATTATGAGGCGCGCCGTAGTGAGGGACTCCGGAAATTTGGAACACCTGGGGTTCTTTAACGTGCACCTAAATCTAAGTACACGGGTGTTTTCGCATTTCGCCCCCATCGAAATGCGGCCGCCGTGGCCGGGATTCGATCCCGCGACCTCGTGCTCAGCAGCCCAACACTATAGCCACTGAGCAACCACGGTGGGTATATCGGTCGGATGGACGTCAGTGCGGGCGCGTGACGACTTACACGTGCCGACGTGCACGTACTGTGCAACGTACGGACACGGGCGTATCACTTGCCCACACAAAGCGGACCCGGCCAAGGCAACATGCATGAAATGCGGTGGCAACCATCTGGCCGTGACATGTCGGGTGCGAATGGCAGACGCGGCCGTGTGCTGCTCGGAGTGCGGTAGGGCGGGCCACGAAACGACTGACCACCCCACAGGTTTTCCCGAGTGCCCCATACTCGTAGAAAAGCTGGCCCGCCTCAGGGCGCGCTCTACGAGGAGGGGGGGAGTGGAGGAAGGAGGACGTGTGAGCGCGGGCGATGCGCAGTTGGGTCGCGACCTCAAAGCAAAAGGTAGAGGAGATCCGTGTTATGCAAATTAATCGAGACCACGCCAAGCGCGCACTTGACGGCCATGACGCGTCGAATGGAGGAGGTCGACATTTGTATTGCCGCAATCAATGAATGACGCGCCTTGCACAAAGAAAGCAAGCCGCCCCCCCCCCGCCCCCCCTCAGCTGCCGCCAGAGTTCTTGTATTTTGGTGAGCAGGAAGAACCGTTGAGCGCCATTGTGGTCCGCCGGCCGAATTTCTACGTCTTCCCGGCGCACATTTCTCGGGTGCGTGGTTGCAGTGCGATGCACGAGAGCGGAGCGCACATGGCTGGTGGTCGTAGCAATATGCGCCGCCGCACAGTTCGATGGACCCAACTCTGGACGCGCTTGCAGCATGTCTAGAGAAAGAGGGCGCGCAAGACGTGGTAGTAGTCATGAGCGACTTGAACGCATAACACGCTATGTGGGGCCCCAAAGCAAACGACAATCGTGGGTCGCGTCTTATCGAGTTCGCGGCGGCGCACGCTTTGATCGTGCTCAGTGACGCGACATCCCCGCCCACTGACTCGAACATGTACACCGCGAGCTGGATTGATGTGACGTTCGCGACCCCTGCACTCGTCCGGCGCGGATACAAGTGGAAGGTATCGCCCGACGAAACGTTTTCGGAGCACAGGGCGATAGATCTAGTTTTGTACAGCGCGGACTCCTAAAAAAAGATGACTTTCTTTTCTTTTGCCTGTTTTCATTCCTCACTACAAGCGCGAAAAGCGCCTAAACCAAGTGCGGCAGTCAGAACCTGATAGAGCAAATCAAAGATCATCAAAGGTTTGATTGAGCGAGCGAGCGGCGCGGACATCAGGTCGACACAGGCGCTCGACGCGATGCTCGACAAAATGCTATGACATAATTGAAAGAGCACGGAAAAAACAACTCAAAGTCTCCCACACAAACGAGTGAAAAGCTGGTGGACCCTGGCATTACAAATTGAGAAGAAACGCACACGGGCTCTGCGCCGTAGATTTCAACGATGCCGTGCTGTCGAGCACCGACCAATATACAGGAGTCAGTATAATGAAGCGCTCGCCAAGTTCCGCCGCAATATCGAACGCGAAAAAGAAAATGACGCGCGGGAACGGTGCGCGTATTGCAGCCGTAATCGCTCTTTGCCGAACCTTTCCGGGCGGCGTTCAGCAAAACAAAAGGCCGAACGGTCCTGCCGCCTCGGAAGCAGTCCGACGGTAGCTACACCGACGGGGTCATGCAGTCCGCCGAGCTGCTATTGAACACATTAATAGCAAAGGACGACGTGCAAATGGACGAGCCAGTGCACAGGCAAATAAGAGATCAGATTTCTTATCCGTACGTGTCGCATAGACAGGACTGTCAGTTCACCGCCGGCGAGATCGAAGCGACGCTGGGCAAACTGGTGGCAAGATCAGCTCCGGGGCCGGACGACGGATTTAGTAGTTGCGCTGTGTACGACTCATCACAGGTTTGTTTTGAACGTCTTCAACACAGCGCTCGCTCTTGGCTACTTCCCTAAGGTATGGAGAAAGGGAAGAGGGATTTTTATCGGCAAACCGGGACGACCACCAGATGTGCCTAATGCATACCGACCCATATGCATGGCGTTCATACTTGGAAAGGTACTGGAACAACTCCTTTATGGGCGATTGTACCACTTCCTGCTCGTAGGAAATCACGTACATCCAAACCAATTCGGCTTCACCTACGGCAGGAATGCGGTCATGGCACTTCAGGCTCTCTGCCATTTATTTCATCGGCAAAGGGCACGCCGGTCACGCTGATATCTCTCTGGATTTTCAGGGTGCCTTCGACAGCGTGTGGCACCTCCTTGTCTTGAAGTATTTTAGGGACAGAGAATGCCCAAGTAACTTGGTGGAACTGCTTCAGACCTTTTTGAGCGGCCGCACGGTCGAATTTCATTCGTACTCGGGTCTTGTCGCGACGGAGGCGACTCTCGGCAGCCCTCAGGGATCGCCGCTGTTATGGAACGCGAAGACACTATGGAGCGCGCCACGGCCGCACTGTCTCGTATAAAAGAATGGACAGCGGATGCAAAAGTAAAGCTCAATCACGAGAAGACGGTGTGCGTTCTGTTCTCGTTCGGCAAGGGGGCATGGAAAAAAGCAAGCCCACCCTCAAGATCGACGAAGACAAGCGGGGCCTCACGTTCAAAAATTCAATCAGGATTCTCGGGGTCATGGTCGATCGGCGTCTCTCGTTCTTCGACCACGCCGAGTATTTGCAACGCAAAGCGGAATTGCTTCCTATGCGATCGATGTCGTTTTTGCGCATGCACCCGGCGCTCAATCCGAAAATTAAAAAGCAACTCTACCGCCAAGTGTTGCTGCCCGCCGTTGCCTACGCTTCGCCCGTATGGTGGAACTCGAAACCCGATTGTAGGCTTCGAGCACGAATAAACTCAGTGCAGCGAACGCTATTACTGGCACTTACGGGGGCATATCGCACTACACGAACGGAAGCGCTACAGGTGCTGCTCGACCAGCCGCCAATAGAGTTTGAGTTGGACCGGCGAAACGCGGCATTCGAACTATTCCAACTGAGAAGACCGGTCACGCTGGGGCGTTACAGTTACGCCGCGGACGACATACTGTACCCGCGCAACTGCTGGCGCGATCACCCGTCGGAGGACGCGCGGTTTACGCTTCGAACGCTTGCAGGCGAGCGAGGCGGTGCGAGCTTCCAGTCGCCCGGGAACTCACGTATATAGTGACGGGTCTTTCACGTCTACATCGGCGGGAGCGGCAGTAGTGGTGCTCACACCGCGCGACAAAATAGTCGCCGTGCTGGGGTATCGCCTCAGCGTCGCGTCGAGCGTGTATTGTGCCGAGGTGCTCGCGTTTCCAGAGGCCATAAACTACATCAGTGTCCACGATTGCACGCCACCTTACCACGTATATACGGACAGCCTGTCCTTATTAACGACCCTCGCTCAGCCTACCACTACAGACGCTAGAGTGGACAACATCAAAAAGCTATTAAAGAATTTGGAACTGCGCGCCCCATTTGGGCTTTACCACGTTCCGGCCCACAAAGACGTCTTCGGCAACGAGCTTGCGGACATGGCTGCCAACACGGCGGCGACAAGCGGCATTGTCAGGCTGACGAAGAAATCGTGCCGCGTTGTCCGCTCTTCATTTCACGCGGCGACGATGGCACGGTGGAACGTCAGATGGACAACTAAAATAGCGACACCGAACTCATCAGTGGGTTCCGACGGCGTCTAAAATCCCGCGATTCTTCCCGCCGCCTCGTCGGCTGGCCACGCTGCTCACGGCGCATGGCCGTTTCCCTTATTACGTTGCGCGTTTTCGGTTGCAGAGAGAGCCACTATGCGGCACGGTATGCGAGAGCGCCGCTCACTTTAACGAATGTGACTTGACTCGTGCAGTGGCGGCTCAGTTAAAACCGCGAGGAACGAATGAAATATTACTGACCGTATATTTATTGGAAACTCAACTGTGGATGTAACCTCCTCAGTTAAATGCCTTGGCGTCATTTTTGATGAACATTTAACCTGGAATAAACATGTCGATTTGCTGAGCGGTAAACTTGCAGGCGTCGTGGGTGCCCTTGGAAAGGTACCCTCTTTTCTGCCCACTTACGTCAAATTATTAGTGTATAACTCTTTTTTTTCACACCTTAAATACTGTCACCTTGTCTGGGGAAACACAACAGGGTCAAACATTACTAAACTTTCTCTACTACAGAAAAAAGCTGTGCGTGCTATTAGCAACTCGGCTTATGACGCACGCACTGAACCTCTTTTAAGAAACTTCAAGTTTGTCCTGTAAACTTCCTATTCAATGAACTGCTCTTGCAACGGTACCTCACAGAAATAAAGCAAGGGAGTCACTTTATTGAGCACTTATCTAGCCCTACGCAAGAACATTAAAAAATACAACACTCGTCATAATGCGACCTGGTTCATACCCCGCGCACGCACAAATTATGGAACGCAGCTATTCTCCCACTCATTACTGTCCTTGTTAAATTCACTTGGTTTCTGATTACTTACTTCATTCCTTACAATTCTGCGACAACGATGATTTTCCCTGTATTACATTGCTTGAACCACACTTTTTTCATAGTATATATTTAGACTTCGCTCCCGCCACTGTACAATGCTAACAATGTCTGATTGCTGTTGCTAATTATTGTTTTTTTTTTTTACTTTTACACAATTTTGAAAGGGGCGCAGACCCCTGTCAAGCCGAATTGATTTTGGCTTTTTGTCTGTTCCGCCTACATCATGTATTGGATGTGAAATAAATTTGATTTGATTTGAAATCACGCCGCACATGTACCCGTCGCTGTTAGAAAACGCTACTCACGCGCATAGTCGCCATCATCAGAGACGCCATGCCAGATGTCAAGCGATAGTACCGAAAGACAAGCGATAACCGAATCAAACGTTTGCGCGCCGCCGCCTGGCGGGGTGGGTGGAGTCATGCAGGACGGCGCCCCATCCTCGGACGCCGCGGTGTGTGGGCGCAACGACCGTACACTATCACCTGTTGAACATACGATTTTTGGTTACATGCATAGATAAACGCGACGGTGGCCCCCAAAAAGGATTTTCTGGCTTTTAATCAGATTGCGAGACCGGACAAAGAAGGGATGAAGAGCATTGTTGAATCAGGCTTAGGACATATGGCCATCTAGAGGCGAACATCAATTTACTGGAGTTGCCCGCTGGTCCTAACAAAATGAGTGGTTGCGGTGTAATGCGAGGCGAAAGATTTTCGATTTACGCTCATCTCCGCATACGCGCCACCGCATCGGTCCATGGAGACGACGCTTCAGGAGCTGGAGCGGGCGATGGCGCTGTCGCGAACCCGGAACGTCCTTATCGCGGGCGATTTTAACGCAAAACACCCGCTCTGGGGTCCATGTGCGGGGGACGAGAGAGGTACGCGCATTCTAGAATTTATGGCACCCAACCGCCTGATTATGTTGAATGACCCGCAAAGCCACCCCACGTACGAAACGAAGTACGCCGCAAGCTGGATAGATGTCACGATGGTGACACCCAGCGTCGTTGCGGCAGGGTACAGCTGGACTGTGCGAGACGATTTAACTTATTCAGAGCATCGAAACGTTGAAGTGAAAATTGGAGCGGGCCAGGGGGAGCGGCGCCGGAGACTCACAACGTTTGCGCAGCTTGAACTCCTGGACTCGCTGCGTGACGAACAGTGGTTTGCGCGGGTGCAGGGCGCAGATCTGCGATCGGCGGAGGCTCTGGATGCGGTAATGTCCGGCTTTCAGCTTCTCTATGACCGTCTGCATAAAAAGCACCTCAGACCAATCAGGGGGAAAGGCAATCCATGGTGGACGCCTCAGCTTGCGCAACGCCGGCGTAAGGTGAACGCGATGCGTCGCAGATTTCAGAGGTGCACGCAGGACGATTTGAGACCCTTACTCCGCGTGGAGTATAGCGCGGCCCTAGCGTCCTTTAGGCGTGCGGTACGCGAGGCGAAGGAAGTAGATCAGAGGCAATATTATGCTCTCTGTACGAAAAAATCAATCTTCTCGCTGCCGTACCGCGAGGCGTTCGGGTGGACGCGGCCACAGTTGAGATACCGGCTTAGGACATATGGTCTTCTAGAGGCGAACATCAATGAAGTTTACTGGGGCGGTACATCCGCAAAATGATAATTGGAGAGTTCCATCTCTGGCGCAGCCGAACGTAGATGGCACAAATTGCAGTCTGTCCTGGATGTTATTGTTTTTGGTTACATGCGTAGAGATAAACGCGACGGTAGCTCCCAGAAAGGATCTTCTTGCTTTTCATCAGAGTGCGAGACCGGACAAACGGATGAAGAGCATTGCTGATACCGGTTTAGGACATATGGTCTTCTAGAGGCGAACATCAATGAAGTTTACTGGGGCGGTACATCCGCAAAATGATAATTGGAGAGTTCCATCTCTGGCGCAGCCGAACGTAGAAGGCACAAATTGCAGTCTGTCCTGGATGTTATTGTTTTTGGTTACATGCGTAGAGATAAACGCGACGGTAGCTCCCAGAAAGGATTTTCTTGCTTTTCAACAGAGTGCGAGACCGGACAAACGGATGACGAGCATTGCTGATACCGGCTTAGGACATATGGTCTTCTAGAGGCGAACATCAATGAAGTTTACTGTTCGATCGATCAGCTCCGCCTGTTTGTCAGCAAAAGGTCAGTTTATTGCTCATTCCGGCTTGCAATTTTTATTAGGGGTTCTTTTTAAACGTCTCCGGCTTCCATTCGGCTCGAAATTCGGGTCAAAAGGGGGTTTTTTCTTCCAATTCGGCGTTGTTACCGCGGGCCTTGCTGCCCTTGCGGTTAATGGCACATACCCGCCTCTGCTGACATGGGCGACAGCGGCGAACAGCCGGCTGGTGATGGCCCCGTGGGCATTTCCCCGCGATCCGAGGCTTCGGAACGTGCGGTAGACGTGGTTCTTGTCGCCGGGTCGAGTCCTCCCAGGCAGGACGAGCTCCCAGGACCTGACCTTCCCCTTGGCGGCAATGATGATGATGACGCTCAATCCGTGGCATCCAACGTCACGGTCCTGCCTTCTCCTGCTTGTCCGGATGCTGGGGCGGACGTTTTCGTCCGCCTTCAGGCGGTTCACGCGGACATCACGGATCAACTCTGCCTGCCTGCAAACAAGGTCGGCTTGGCCGTGCGGACGTACATGTTCGCGAGGCTCGCCGATGTGATCGGCTTCTTTGCCGAGTTTCGCGCGGCCGCTGCCGCGGATCGCGGTGCTGCGGCCGAGCTCCGTGCTCAACTCTCGGACCTGCGGCGCGAGAATGCCCGGCTTCACGGCAGGCTGGCGATCCGTGAGGCCGTCCCTGCCCCGATGTCCCTCTCGGAGCCTTCTGTGGGACCCTCCGTCTCCGGAGGACCACGCCGGGCTCCTGATGGTGCTTGGCCGACCCCTGCTGAATCTCGGGACGTCCCGGTTGGCCCGCGGTCTTACTCTCAGGTCCTGGGTGCTCCTCTCCGTCCGCAACCTCAGGAGCAAGTCGGTGAGCGTCCTTTCCCGCCTATACATAAACACATCGCGTTCCTAACACCCACGGCACCTCCATCCCCCGCTAAAGACGCTTTGGCACTTTTGAAGTCCAACGTCAACCCTGTCACTGAAGACATCACCGATATAGTGATACACAAGCCGCGTTACGGGGTCACGATCTTCACGGACCGTCAGTCTTCCATTGACAACGTTAAGCTCGCGGTCGAGAGCAACGCGGCGACAAATGCTTCCCTTAGGTTCCAGGTGGCGCGCTAACGTCGCCCACACGTTAGGATTATGGGCGTTGATCCTGATGTCCCGGCTTCACAGCTAATCGAAGCCATCAACTCAGGCAACCCAGGATTAGCCCTGCCTCGCGACTCGTGTACGATTCGCACATCTTATCGCGAACGCGGAGGCAACATGACTCATGTGTTTGAAATAGATCCCGCTTCATTTCGTCGCATTTTGAGTCGACCGCGTCTCATGGTCGGTTGGACCGTGGTCCGCGCGGTCGAGGACCTCCATGTCTCTGTCTGTACCTACTGCTCTACCTACGGCCACGCCCGTTGCGCATGCCCCGACAAAGATGACCCTTCCAAGGTGATTTGCACACGTTGCGCACAGTCGCACCTGCACTCGACTTGTGGGGTCCGTGCGGGTGACGAGGCCGTGTGTTGTGCGGAGTGCCGTCGCGCGGACCTCCCTTCCACACATCCCGCGGGACACCCGGACTGTCCTATCTATCTTAAGGATCAGGGTGGCCCGCATGCGCGCACGCACTGACTATGGCTCCGACACTTAAACGCGCCCTTGCTCTCTGTCTGAGTAAGCTCGCGCGAGGCGCCTCCTTCCGTCCTCTCTCTTCCCCAACCGAGTGGAGCGGCCTTGTCGTGGCTGCTCCGCCGGTCCTTTTTCTACCTTTCTTCATTCTTTGTTATCCTAGATCTCTCTCCCGGGTCACATCTGCCCCAAGGAGTCAGTCTTGGGGTTCTCTATGGAGGCGCATGACCGTCTGTTCTTGTACCTCTATCCTTTTCGCCTACACTCCTTCCTCCCTTTTCCCTCTCACTTCCTCATCTCCTTTTCTCTTTTTACTTACTTCTATTCCTTCCCACCCGTAAACACCATCGCACGTTATTGGCCGGCGCTGCAACACTTGTTCACGCTTTGCTTCTCCGCTCTGTTCTCCGCACACCATTCATGGCTGCTTACATAAGATTTTTACAAATTAATCTGGACCACACTATTCAAGCTACGCCGGCCCTCTATGACCGCATGCGTCGAGAGGGTTTCCCTCTCGCTGCAATTTCTGACCCGCGTAAAGAACGTGCTCGATTTTCTGCGCCGTCTTCGCCCTATGCTGCCTTCTGCACTGCTGACGATCCTCTCTGCGCGATCGTCACACTGTCGGCCCCTTTCGAGGTGTCGTCATTCTTTGTGGATAGGCGGGTGGTGGGTGTACTCAGTGAGTCAGAGAGTGCGCGATTCGCTTTCATTGCGGTTCACGCTCCACCTCATCAGAATTTTGATGACGTTTTGGATGTTTTGTCCACCTGTCTAACACGCTGTCCCACGCTTCACATCATCATTGCAGGAGATTTCAACGCCAAGCATGCCGTGTGGGGACAGGGGGTCAGTGATGCGCCTGGTTCCCAGCTGATTGATTTTACGTCTCAGCATGGGCTGGCCGTGCTCAACGACCCCCTCTCACCTCCAACATATGAGACAGCGTATGTTAGCAGTTGGATCGACGTCACGCTAGCGACCCCTGCCTTGTTATCGGGTGGCTACTCATGGGAGGTCTCCGAGGATGATTCCCTCTCCGAGCACCGATACATTCAGGTGTCTATCGGCTCGGACACGCGATCTCGCGTCAAGCGATTAACGCGTGTGGGTCTTCATGACCTTAACGCTTCCCTCGTGCGAGACCCCTGGTTCAGCGTGGTGCAGGCTGCTGTCCTTCGGTCGCCAACTGCTTTGGACCTTGTGCTTTCCAAATTTCACCAGATTTACGGGCGCGCCTACAAGCGCAACCTACGCCCCGACAAATCATCCGACAGATCAAAGCCGTGGTGGACACCTCAGCTTGCAGCGGAGCGCAAACGAGTCCTTGCAATGCGTCGTCGCTTCCAACGATGCCGCGACGAGCTGCTTCGGCAGCAATTCCGGGCGGAGTATACCGCGGCCCTTGCGCTTTTCCGTGCGCATGTGAGGTCGGCAAAGGAGGCTTGTGTTCGTGAGCACGAGCGCGCTTGTACGCGCCGCTCTCTCTTCTCACAACCATATCGGTCGTCGTTCCAAAAATCTCGACCACCCTGCCACCTTCCGCTTCTCCGACCTAATGGAGAGCCAACGCAGTCCGATTTGGAGTCTGCGGCGCTCCTCCTTAGCGTACAGGTCCCGGTTGACGATGTCACGATCGACGCACCCTACCATGCCGCTGTGCGGCAGTGGGTTTGTTCGCCATACACCACCGCAGTGCAGGATGTGCTGTTCACGGTCCCGGAACTCCAGGCGGTTCTCTCTACCATCTCACACCGTTCTGCTCCGGGACTCGATAACATCATGCCGCTCACAGTCCTGGAACTCTTCAAATCGCATCCGCGGTTCCTACTGTTTCTCTTTAACGCGGTATTGACTCTCGGCTACTTCCCTCGTTGCTGGCGACACGGGCGGATCATTTTCATCCTGAAACCGAATCGTCCCCCGTTGGAGGCGACCTCTTACCGACCCATCTGCATGAATTCCGTATTGGGGAAGAGATTAGAGCGCCTACTTAACTCGCGGCTGTATTTTTTCCTCTACTCGAGAGGATATCTACATCCCAACCAATACGGTTTCACGCACGGTCGTAGTTCGGTTCTGGCGCTACATGCGCTTAAGACCCGGCTCCTACAGTTAAAATCTGAGCGTCTGCCTACCCTGCTAGTCTCGTTGGACTTTCAGGGTGCGTTTGATAGTGTTTGGCACCCTCTGGTCCTGAAATTTCTTCGGGACCGATCGTGCCCGTCAAACATTTATCACCTTTTACGCACCTTCCTCTCGGACCGGACGGTGGTGTATAGATCTCGTGCGGGAGAAGTGTTTGCTTGGTGCGGCTGCCCTCTGTCGCTGTGTGGTCCGGCGCAAGCATTTGTTTTGTTGTTGCGAGCTTGGCGCGGCAGGTTGGCTTCCCGGGACGTGGCGCGACTTGGCGCTCTTGTGCGACGGCGCGTATCGGTGTGTTCCTCGCGTGCCGAGGTCTCCCTTCGTTCGGTCGTTGCAGTGTCGGTTCGGCACGCGCTGTCCTCTGGTCGGCGCGCGCGCGGTGGTCGGGGGCAGCGGCGCGGCCTATCGGCGTGGCCCGCGCTCTCGCCGGCCGCCGTGCGTGCTCTTTCCGGCGGGTGGCGCCGTGTGGGTCTCGCGCGCGGCTTTCGCATTCCTCGCATCGGTGCCACAGACGGCTTTTATTCGATCCCGATTGGCATTCTATCATCCATGCCGTCACTGCCGCTGTTTTATTTTTCGCCATGGCTTCGAATTTAAATCTAAATTTCTTACAAACCAACCTCGATCATTCCATATTCGCTACCGAATGTCTGGTTGAACATGTCCGGGAACGTGAGCTTTTTTGCGATCGCCTGCGATCCTTACGTCCGCAATCACGCCGTTCCCGGCATTCAAAACAATTTTTACAAAGTTCTAGCGCCTGTAAATCCCCGCGTCGTTATCTTTGGCACTGGTGCGGGTTGCGATTGTTTCCCCCTGGCAGCGGGATCGTACGTGGTTGCGATTCGCGTCACGGCGCCGTCCTTGGATTTCGTTGTGATTGCGGCGTACGCACCACCTCACGCCGCAATCGAGCCGATACTGGACCTGATAAGCGACTGCATCGGCCGGTGTGACGGTCGTCGTGGCGGGTGATTTGAATGCCAAGCATTCTAACTGGGGTGGCGGAATTACGGATGCGCGCGGGGCTGCAGTAATGCAGCTGGCGTGCCAATGCGACCTGCACGTCCTTAACGATCCGACCTCTGACCCCACCTTTCAAACGGCGTATGCAGAGAGTTGGATCGACGTCACCCTGGCATCTTCCGCGATGATATCACGCGGTCACGATTGGCCGTGCTTGAAGACTTCACGCTTTCCGACCACCGGCTGGTCGCGTTTTCGTTTCCATTCGCGCGTCCCCCGCCTCGGAAGAAATTAACGTTTCAGGGGAAAGCCGACCTGCTGCGTCAATTGGCCGGCGAGCCGTGGTTCGGCGCGGTGACTTGCGCTCGGGTGCCGCGTTGGACGCGGTGCTCGCGAAATTCTGTTTAATTTACATGCCCACGCGCGGCACCTGCGCAACACTAAGACGGGTCCGCATCGCGCGAACGCCTGGTGGACGCCGGAGCTCGGTATTGAGCGCGGCCGCGTTCGGGCGATGCGTCGCAAATACCAGCACGCTCGCGACCCTGAGATGCGCGCGCAGTTTCGCGACGTGTTTGCCGCGGCGCGGGCCCGGTACAGGGCCCACATCCGTGACGCGCAGGAGTGCGCCTTGAAGCGCTGTTGCACAGGGTGCTCCAAGAAATCGATCTTTGGCGCCCCATTTAAGGCAGCGTTCGGTAAGGCACGGCCGCCGGTTGTACTGCCCGCGCTGCGAGCTTCCGACGGCCGCTTGACGTCGGACACGCTCGGCTCCGCGTCCATTCTGCTGCGAACGCAGGTGTCGCTGGACGACGTGTCCACCGACACTGCGGTGCACGCTGCCATCAGGGAGGTTGCGGCGGCCCCGGCTGTTACGCTTATCGACGACCGGCCGTTTACAATGGAGGAGGTAGAACGTGCACTCCATCTCGGCAAATCTGGTTCGGTACCAGGCCTTGACGGCAGCACTCTTCCTATCATTAAATCGCTATTCGCTTCACACCCTGCTTTCTTCTTATTCGTCTTTAATTCCGCGTTGATGCTCGGCCATTTTCCTTTTGCGTGGAAGAGGGGCCGCATCATCTTTATTCCAAAACCGCACAGACCCCCTGACGACACCTCTTCTTATCGTCCGATTGTGATGAAATCGCTTTTGGCAAAATTTTAGAACGCTTACTCAATTCGAGACTCTATTTCTTTTTACATTCTTCAAACCTTCTTCACAAAAAATCACAGCATATCCACGGGGTGAATGATGATGAGTGGGCGAAGCTCCGGAGGGAATCATCGGATCTCCCGCTTAAGGGGACGCTAGCACAAACGCGTTTTTGCTTTGCGTAGCGCACATTTTACATTTTAATTCTACTATTGTGTGAAGGAGATATTGAAGTAAACCCAAAGCCGTCCGAGGAGCCGTTGAAGCAAGGCGAAGAAGCTATGTCGAAATTAACATCAGTGGAAGCACACAAACTCAGCGGACTACAGATGTAGCTGTGTTAAAAGCGGAATTTGCTCAACTAGATGCAAGGTTTGAAAAAGTGGAAGCCTTTAATAGTGAGTGCTATCAGTCTTATAACGGACCAGCTGCAACAGTAGCTGAACAGCATAGAACAACGGTTGACTGCGAAAATATTTGATTTGGAATATCACGGGAGACGGAACACTCCTTTTTTATAATATCGCTGATTCAGGCGCCTGCGACTTAGCAATGAAGATGGAGGAAAAGCTTACAAACTTGCGCCGTGCAAAACTGAATTAGCCTTGTCTTCCCATAAGGTGGCATCATCGAATAGGAACTTTTTGTGACCGCTATCCTTACCGGTCCAAATGCAGTTTCAATCATTTCTGGGAAGACAATTGGTACTTGTCAATGCTCGTAAATTTGAGTGCTCCGGGTATAGTTTTGCCGTTACTTTCTCCCTCACTGTTCGTCAGAAATGAAGGAAGTTGTGGGACTATGCCCAGCAAAACAGGCACGAGAGAACAAGAGCTTTACCTAAGTTTGACATGTTTTATCTCAGTAACAGATGTTTCCTCTCTCACAGCTTGACAGGTGCAGTAGTTCCGCGTTGACTGCCGCGCCGATCCAGTGTTATATGGCCCGTCAGTTCGCAAACTGCAGAAGTTTAATAAAAACAATGTGGGTGCTTTCACTTCCCTTTTCAGTTCAATAAACCGATGGCGGTTTTAGGCACGGGTCATGGCTCGACCGGTGTGTCTCTAATGCAAAAATATTTGCATTAGATTTGTAGTGCCCATCGACGCCGCAACGTGGGGTGCTTTGGTCAGTGCTTTCAGCCGGTATCTTGGCGCCGGCTGTCGAGGAAGTGAAAAAAAATCACAGCATATCCACGGGGTGAATGATGATGAGTGGGCGAAGCTCCGGAGGGAATCATCGGATCTCCCGCTTAAGGGGACGCTAGCACAAACGCGTTAGAAACGTGCAGTACTCTCTAGTAAGGGGGAGCGGCCACAGCGTCTTACGCAGCCATTTACACATGCCGGAATGTGCACCGCGTTTGCCGACGCCATCACATGACTGCTGAGAGAGTATACCCCCCCGTATTCATTAACGCTCCTCGACTTGAACTTGACTTGCCACCGCTTTGGGCAGCGCGTTCGAAACGCGTTGAAGGTAAGGCGGAGAGGCCACAGCGTCTTACACCAGCTTCTTACACGGGCCGTAACGCGCTAGCACAAACGCGTTAGAAACGCGCTAGAAACGCGGCATTTCGTTAATGTTGGGTATTTATTGCCATCGTGGTGCGTGTGTCCATGTCCGCTTCGTGGCGTAGTGGGCTAACGCCGCGCGCTCGGAAGCGAGGGGTCCCTGGTTCGATTCCGCGCTACGGACACAACTTCGGAATTTTTTTTTTGTCATTTTTCTCAGACTAACCGGTTACACACTACTTCTACGACGACGGGGACGAACGGGTGCCGCTATAAGGAGCTTTGCCCCTAAAACCAATTCGGCTTCACGCACGGGAAGAGCGCCGTCAAGGCTTTGTACCAACTCCGCCAAAATTTGTTTCATCTCAAAAAATTTAACATTCCCGCTATTCTCATTTTATTGGATTTTAAAGGCGCGTTCGATTCCGTTTGGCATCCATTGGTTTTAGAATTCTTACAGCGACACGGTTGTCCACGCAACTTGTTCTACCTCCTCCATTCCTTTCTCGCCGACCGTACGGTAACTTATTATAGTTTTCGTTGTTTCAATTGCGGGAGCCGATCTGTTACGGACACAACTATTACCACCCGGTCGCGATAGACTACGAACGCGACATTTGGTTGGACCACCTTGCGGAGCGGCACAACCACCCTTTCCGGCTTCTTAACGCACGTGATGCGGTGGCTGTGACGCGAGAGCGTGCCCATCACATATATACCGACGGCTCTTACTCCAGTCGTCGGCGGGAGCCGCCTTTGTGGTGCTCGGCCCGAACCAGGCGCTTAGGAAGGTCCGACGCTTCCGGATTCAGGGCGCCAGCGGCGCCTATTGCGCAGAGGCGACGGCCCTCTCGGAGGCCCTAATTTACATCGCCTCATTGTCTACTGCTTTGCCAATCCATATTTATACAGACTGCTTGTCCTTGTTGACGGCTCTCGCGACCCCGTCTTTGGCTGACGCGCGCGTGGTGCAGATCAACAAAGCGCTTTTGCGGCTCAGTACGAAGTTCCATATTGATCTGTACCACGTGCGCGGTCATGCCGGTATCTTCGGGAATGAGCTTGCCGATGCTGCGGCGGGCGCGGCGGCGACGTACGGCCTGCTCCGGTACTCAAAATCCTCCATTTCCTCCATCAAATCAAAATTTTATAAACAGATGTGTCTCTATTGGTACCGCGATTGGCTTTCAAATCATCAAGACACATCTTTACATGATTGGGTCCCCGACGTTTTGTCGATTCCAAAATATTTCCCGCCAGCCTCTTCAGTCGTGCAGGCGATTACCGGTCACGGGCGCTTCCCGTATTACCTTTACGAATTTGGACTGAAACAAGACAACCTTTGTCCTTGTGGTGCTGAATGCACGTCATTCGCCCATTATCTAAATGATTGTTCTATAACAGCGTCGCTAGCAGCCCGCCTTACACGACCTTCGGGCAGCCCTCGCGTTACGCCTGACCAGTACCCTGGCATACTGGCGATAAAAAGTAATCGCGCGCTTTTGACGCGCATGCAACGCGTAATAAGCCGTGCGGTATCCGAGTCTTCTGGCGGCCTCGCGGTTCCGGACGCCACCTAACCCTTCGGGGCTCCCTCACAGGACATTGTGATGTCATCAAGGCCATTACTTTGGCCACATCTGCGGCCTCGTGACTGGCGCATTAGACCATGTGCCGGTCTTGCGATGCGCTCCATGGTACAGCACCGTGTCGTTCGCATTTGCACGACCCTGTCTGTGGTCGGCCGCTTGCATTTACTGGCTCGCGTGGTCTGCCGCTCGGCGCCGTGGCTGGCGCCGCGATCCAGCTTCTGGGACGGTCGCGCCGTGGCAGTTCCGGCCTTGCTGGATCCCTTTGTGCCTTATTCGGCGGCTTTGTGTGCACGTCTGTCTGCGAGTGGTGCGTGCGCGACCGGGAGTCGTGGCTGGCTCCTTGTCCCAGCGTCTTGGGAGGCGGTATTTATTCCAGACACGCTTGAGCGATTCCTGCTTATGCATTCGCGGACCTTCCGCGTGTACGGCATTTGCAACTGGCTCCCGCTGCCGTCGTGCGACGCACTGTACTTGCTGGATACCCTTGACCGGCTTTTGCCTGATTGCGCTTCGGCCCTTGCGCCGATAACGGCTGTGTTTACGCCGTCATCAGGCGTTATCGCCTCTGGCATGACACTTTCCCTCTACACGAAGGTTTTCATGCTAGGATTGGTTGCTGGCCTCTATGGGAATACCATCTTGGTGGCGTCTGGTTGCGCGTTAGCTATCCCGCCCTTCTGAGGCGTTGACTGGGACCGAGCGGTTCTTGCGCTGATAAGTCTTGTGCTCACCCTCTTTTCTGCCTCTACATGGTCCGCCGTGTGCTGCGAGGCTGGTTTGCGGTTGCGCGCATCTGTTGGTGCGAGGCTGCTGGGGGGTTTCGTTCTGGCGAGTGCTCTTTTTTTTCTCTTCTCTTTTCTTTCTATCACCTCTTCTCTCTTTCTTTCCCTTTTTCTTGTTTCTATTTTTCTTTCCTTTCTTCTTTTTCCTTTTCTGGTTATTTCTCTAGTCCTTTCTCTGTCCCTCGTTTTTGTTTTCTTTTCCTTCGTTCTCTATTCCTTCTTTCTTTTTCGCGATGTTTCGCTCTCTCAATTTATACCTGTTTATTCCATTTTTCCTTTTCGTACATTCACCACCACTGTCATTTTTCTTTACATCTACTCACTCTGTCGAGCGGTGTCATACGTCATCACCTGCACCCTGCCTTCCATTAATTGTGTTCTCTCTTTGCTTTAAACGTGGGCCGTGTGATCCCGCTGGCCGGCGGGGCGTTGGCGCGCGTTCGTTACTTCTCTGGGGATGACTGATCGGTCCGACTGGACCGACCAGTCATCACCTTGCCTCCCTGATTCCTTTTTTTTAGATTTTTACAGGTTCGTTTCCTGAGTGATCTCTCCTGATGCCTTTCTCAGTTGCCGGATTCAACTTATCTGTTCCCCGCTGCCCGTCCATGGAACGGGCACCTGCTGCTTTTGCTTCATCTCCATTGCTTCCAGCTACTTCATTCTCATTGCTTTAATAAACGCTCTGCGCGAGTCGTTTCTGTGCTCGCTGACCAGGCCCTTAGGATGCCACGCGTTACTGTGCCCAACCTTTATTTTTCCCATTGGTTTTTTCTCTCTAAATTGTGCGCTTTGGGTGGTTTTGACACCCCTTTTTATTTATTTTAATTGGTTTTATGCCCGTTATTGCTACACGTAGGAGCCGGCTCGCCGCTGCTTTCTTTTATTCTCTTTTCAACGAAATGGCAGGCAAAGAGTTTGGAGTGGGGCGGTACATCCGCAAAATGATAATTGGAGAGTTCCATCTCTGGCGCAGCCGAACGTAGAAGGCACAAATTGCAGTCTGTCCTGGATGTTATTGTTTTTTTGTTTTTTTTTTTGGTTACATGCGTAGAGATAAACGCGACGGTGGCTCCCAGAAAGGATTTTCTTGCTTTTCATCAGAGTGCGAGACCGGACAAAGGGATGTAGAGGAGTGCTGAATCCGGCTTAGGACATATGGCCATCTAGAGGCGAAGATCAATCAAGTTTACTGGGGCGGTACACCCCAGTTACTGGGGCGAGCCGATCGCGCCCATCATCTGGTCGGTTTTGCCTGCGCTTCGGGCTCTCAATTTTTCGGCAAAAGGTCAGTTTCTTTTGATTCTCTAAGTTAAATTTTAGCTTGGGGTTGCTTTTGAACCTATGGGGACCATATTGGACGCGTGGGTCGGGTGAAAACGGGGCTAATTTGTTTATTTTTGCCGTTTTCTGGCCGACGGCCGCGGCCCTACAAAATGGCCATCGGACATACCTGCCTGCGCTGGGGCTGAATGGAGAAGCCGCGATTGCCGGACGATGCGGGGCCCTCCGGGGCCGGGCCTTCTGGCTCGGAAGACTCGCCTCGTTCGGATGGTGACGGATTTTCGCCGCGAGGAGACGAGATTTTGACAGGGGTGAGCGTGGACTTGGAGACGCGGGTACAGGGCAAGGAAGTGTTGATAAACAACGTACTTCCCGAGGTGCCGGTGGGCACTGATACAGCTCTGGGGATGCAGCCGGTTTACTTGGGGCCAGATGCTAGGCAATTTTTGAGCTTGGACGAGATAACTGCACACCAACAGCGCATTGAGAAAATTTTATTCGATGATAAAACAAAGTCATCAAATCCAATCCGAGCTCAAATTATCACAGAAGTGAACAGCAAGGTCAAGATTTCTGCAGAGTTGAGCACAGTCGCGGGGAACCGGGACGGCGGCGTGGAGGAGTTGTGCCTGCAACTGGACCAGGCTCGGCGTGAGGCTGCGGACCTACGGGTGCGCCTGGCGACGGCGACGTCGGCGGTGGCTCCGCCGCGCTCCTATGCCGCGGTGGTGCGTGCAGGCGGCCCTGGCGGCCCTGCTCCTTTGGTGGGAGATCGGGACTCCGCTTGAGCTGCTGCATCGTCGCCGGCGCGGGGGGCGCTCGGACGTGAGATGGTCCCGAGTGAGCCGCGCTTGCACGGACACCTCGCCTTTCTGACGCCAATGGTTGAGTCGCGGACGCCCGAAAAAGATGTATTGACCGTACTAAAGTCCAATATCGAGCCGTCTGCGGCGGGTATTGTCGAGGTCTCTCGTTGCGTGAGACACGATTTGGCGTTACGGTCCTGGCCAGAGAGCGGCAAACAATTGTAAACCTTCAAAAAGCGGTTGAGCAGAGTGCGGTCACCAAGATCAGTTTCACCGTACGAATTCCGCAAAAGCGGCGGCCACACGTCAAGATTATCGGGGCCGGCCCTGAGATAGCCGCGGATAGATTAATTCAGGCTATCGATGAACGAAACCTAGGCTTGGACATTGACCAAAGGCAGATCAAAGTTAAAACTACTCTTACTGAACGGGAGGTAACAAATCTCATGTGGTGGAAATGTGCCCGACGGACTATCATAAGCTTATTAAGCGCGGTCGAGTCAATATTGGTTGGACGTCGGCGAGGGTGGTGCGGCGTACGGGCACTCGCGTCGGTTTTGCCCGGATAGGTTGGACGCCTCCAAGGCGATATGCACAAAATGTGCAGAAGAACACTTAGCTCACACCTGCAGGATCCGTATGGGCGACGCGGCCGTGTGCTGTGCGGCGTGCCGGGGCACGGGCAGGGATCCGGCGTGCCAGCCGGCTGGCGACCATCGCTGCCCCGCATTGGCTGAGCGGGTGGCGCGCATGCGCGCGCGCACAGATTATGGCTCGTTTTTGCGGGCCCAGGGACGCGGGAGGGAGCACCCCGCGGCCCGGCGGGGGTCAGTCCCATCCTATTTCTCGCATGCCGCTGTATGCGCTGCGACGGCGCGTCTCGCGGCACGATTACACACATTCGGTCACAGTCAAAGAGGGGGGCGGACGTGCTCTTGCACACGTCCCTCTTGTTTCCAAAATATTGCTCGTGTGTTCCTGTGGTGACCCTCGCCGCGCGCCCCTCCTGTGTAACGGGGCGATTCGGTGTTCTCTCGCGCGCGGCTTTGCGGGGTGGTGCGGGGGAGATGGTTGCGGTTCGTGGTCGATGTCCGTGGGGTTGGCTTGGCCCGGGTGGGGCTGCTGCCGGGGGTGAGAGTCGGGGTTGGGTGCGCTGCGTGTGCACGAAAGCGCTTGCCTTTAGAGTGGCATCTACATTTGGCTCCCTGAATCTGGCATCTTATTTTCATTTCCGGCATGGCGCTTAATTTTAATATCAAATTTATTCAGGCCAATTTGGACCATACTAAACGTGCGATGGAAGTCCTAATACGAGCCACGGAGACTAGGGAAATTTCGTTTGCGGTCGTCTGTGACCCTTACGTAAGGGCGAATGAAATTCCTGGTATTCCTTCTCGTTATTATCAATTCAAATCACCGGAAAATCCAAAAATGGTTGTTCTCTGTCACGGGTTCGGATATGACTGTTTCCCTGTTATGGTTTCTTCTGCACACGTAGTTAGTTGCAGTCACTTTCTCGACTCCGTCTCTCGCCTTCACGGTGGTGGGGGTTTACACCCCGCCTCACGCGGACATCGACCAGTACTTGGACAGGATCACTGAGTGCCTGGCATTTGTCAAGTCAGGCATGGCCGTGATTGCTGGTGACTAATGCCAAACACTCGCTCTGGGGAAGGGGCGAGTGTGACAGTAGGGGCGCGGCGGTGCTGCAGCTCGTGTGCAAACATGGGTTGCACGTACTTAATGACCCGGACTCGGAGGCCACTTTCGAAAATCATTACAACGCCAGCTGGATTGACATCTCCATGGTGACGCCAGCGATGGCCGCACTACAATACGAGTGGCGAATCAGCGCGGAGGAGAAATTGGCAGAGCACAAACACATTGAATTTGCTTTTGCGCTTGGCGCATCTGTTGCGCGAAAACGCTTGACTTGGACAGGCAGGTCGCGTGCTCTGCAGTCCCTGAGTGAGCTGCCCTGGTTTGAGAGGGTTCAGAGAGCAGATGTGCGCTCGGGCGAAGCTCTTGAGCATGTCATGAAAAGATTTTACCTTATCTTTGATCGCCACGTTTCCCGCAACTTACGGGTGGTCAAATCGGGCCCGCATACGGCGAACTCCTGGTGGACCCCGGAATTGGGGATAGAACGAAGCCGGGTTCGCGCTATGCAGCGCCGATACCAAGCGGCACGTGACCCGGCCATGCGGGCGCAGCTGCGGGCAATTTTCACTCGGGCGCGCGGTTTATATCGCAAAAATATCGCTCGGGCGCAGGAAGCCGCGCTCCAACCTTATTGTGAGGAGTGCTCTAGGAGTAGCCTTTTTGGCGCTCCTTTTAGGACTCCCTTCAGCAAAACGCGTCCGCCCATCATTTTGCCCGCGCTGCTTGCGCAGAACGCCGAGAAAACGACTGATGTCATCCAGTCGGCAGCCTTGCTCCTTCGCGCACAGATCCCCGCCGACGATGTCGCACTTGACAGCGAGCTGCATACGAAATTAAGAGCGGTAGCTGATGGCCCGGCGGTGAGCCGCATGGATGATCGCCCTTTCACTCTCGACGAAATTGAATATGCCATCTCGCAGGGCAAGGAAGGTTCGTCCCCTGGGCTGGACGGCATTACTCTTCCCATGTTGAAATGCCTTTTTCGGTCGCATCCGGGTTTCGTCCTCTTCATTTTTGATTCGGCACTAAAATTGGGGTATTTTCCTAAAGTCTGGAGGAAGGGCAGGGTTATTTTCATCCCTAAACCGGGCCGACCACCTGAACACATGTCCTCATACCGGCCAATAGTTATGAATTCTTTATTTGTCAATATATTAGAACGGCTTCTAAGTTCGCGCCTGTATTTCTTTTTGTTTTCACACGGTCTTTTACATGGGCACCAATTTGGCTTCACACATGGGAGGAGTGCAGTCATGGCGCTATATGCCCTGCGACAACGCTTGGCGGAATACAAACAACAAAAGGTTCCGGCCATAATCGTGGCAATTGATTTTAAGGGCGCATTTGACTCCGTGTGGCACCCGCTTGTCCTCCATTCCTTGCAGAAGTACGGTTGCCTAAAGAACCTGTACTACTTGCTCCGGAGCTTTTTGCGCGACCGATCGGTCGTAAAGCGGTCGCAGTCGGGTGAAGTCTCGGCACGGCCAACGCTGGGAAGTCCACAGGGATCTATCTCCTCTAAGCCCACTCTTGTGGAATATGGTGATTCGTGGTTTACTTGACCTCCCTGTTCCGCACGGCGTGGTCATACAGGCGTACGCCGATGACACAATTATCATAATTCCGGGCAAAAACCGTGCAGCAATCGAGCGCTCTGCTGAGGCGGTGCTGCCCTCAGTAAATGCATGGGCTCGCGAAGCCAGGGGATCAGCGCCGCCAAATCATTTTACGTAGCGTTCCCTAATGGGTGCACCGCACTGAGGGGGAACGCACTAAGGGTTCTCATAGGTGATGCCAGACTGGAACGCAAAAATAAAATGAAAGTATTAGGTGTAGTTTTTGATTCACGATTAGGCTTTAAGGAACATGTCGATTATCTTAGAGAAAAAATGGAAATTCTTACTCCCAAAATTGAAGCTTACTTTAATATGCACTTTTCGGTCCACCCACTTTCCATCAGAACTTTATATAGGCAAGTGGTTCTCCCTGCCATCACCTATGCGGCGCCAGTCTGGTGGTCAGAGCTCCCAGACAGCCTATTGAAGGCAAAGGTGACCTCCTTACACCGAGTTCCCCTAATTACCCTTACGCGAGCCTATCGCACGACGCGCACATCGGCTACGCACATACTCTTGCGGGCGGCGCCGCTCCCACTAGAACTGGAACGACTTCGTGCCGAATTCCACCTTTTTATTCTCCGCCTGCCCACATGTTACGGCCCAGTCTATTACCGGCCCGCCACTGTAGAATACCCATATGACATCTGGTTAGACCACCCAGCGGAGCGCTGCCGGTTTCCGTTCGCCCGGCTGAGTGTCTCGGAGGCAGCAGTAAAATCTGTAGAGCAAGCCCTCCATATTTATACCGACGGCACCTATACTGAGCTCTCTGCTGGGGCGGCGTACGTAGTGATGGGCCCTCGCAACAGCCTGCGCAAAGTAGGTAAATTTCAAGTTTTACACGCCAGCGGCGCCTTCTGTGCGGAGGTTACCGCCTTTATTGAGGCACTTAACTACCTAGCGGTGTCTCAATTTCATGATCGGGTAAATCTTTATTCGGATTGCCTCTCACTATTAACAGTAATTGCGACACTAAAATCCTGTGACGAGCGTGTGGTCCGAATTAACCAGGCGTTGCGTAGGCTGGCGCCCCGCTTGGTGATTTCAATATATCATGTTCGTGGCCACAGTGGTGTCGTCGGTAACGAGCTGGCTGACGAGGTGGCGTCGAGCGCGGCGAGGTATGGCTTGCCCCGCCGTGCTAAGGCATCCATCCGGTCACTTCGTAGCAAATTTTATAAACAGATGGAGAGTGACTGGCGTCGATCCTGGTCAACTGAACATAATAACACCGAAACCTATCTTTGGATCCCCGACATATCGGCAATCCCGGCTTTCTTTCCACCCCCTAAATCCTTAGTGCACATAATTACTGGCCACGGACGATTCCCTTTATATTGAGTGTTGGCTCTTCAAACTGCCGAGCTATACACTTTAGCGCAAGAAAACGGCCACCACATCACATTTCAGTGGATTCCCAGTCACTGTGGTATACACGGCAACGAATTGGCTGATGCCGAAGCGAAGAAAGCACTGGACGAACCACAGTCAATGCTTGCGATTCCTTTTTCAAGAGCGGACGCCAACTGCCTTCTCTCCAGTGTCATCCGAAAATCGACTGAAAAGCACTGGGACAATCCGGATAATCGACACATACGACTGCAGAGATTGGACCCTACCATGAAATTTAGGCTACCACCGAAAATTCAACGCAGCTGTGCCAGTCTTCTGCACAGACTAAGGCTGGGGGTAGCGAGTACGCGCGGATACGCACACCTCATGCGACGCACCGAGTCTCCAGACTGTGAATTGTGCAATGTCAAAGAGACTATAGGTCATGTGCTTTGTGACTGCCCTAGGTACGTGCAAGAGCGTCAAAGGTTGAATAATGACCTTACGCGTCTCGACAGCCCACCGTTGTCGGAGGACGTTATTTTAGGCCCTTGGCCAGACACTCAATCAAGTTTCAAGGCCATGCAGGCGCTATTGAACTTTTTAAAAAGTACGGGCCTGGACTGTAGGCTTTGAGCATGCCAAAGTGCTTGCCATATGTTTCATATCCTCCTTCTCTCATCATCGTCACCCATCATGCGCCTCTTTCTTCCCTCTTTCTTTCCCTCTTCCCCTTCCCCCAACGCAGAGTAGCTGGCTAGAGGAATTTACCTCAGGCCGACCTCTCTGCATTTCGCATCATTAAACTTATCTCTCTCTCTCTCTCTCCCTTTATATTTATACCGATTCGGCCTTGCCCCTAACAGAATTTGCCCCTGTGGCCTCGAATGCACATCGTTTCTGCACTATTTAACGGAGTGCAGTCTCACCGCGGAACTCGCGGCGCGGCTCACTGTGGCTCCAGGCGGACGTTTGGACGTGGCGGCCTACCCTCATATTCTTGGGTGTGCACGTAATAGGGCTGTACTGACGCGCATTGAACGCCTGATTTGCGCGGCGGTGCCGGATTGGCTGCGGGACGCTCCTCGCGTTGACGCCTCGTAGGCAGTGCTGCGTTCTATTTTTTTCCCTCTTCCCCCCCTTTTTTTTCTTTTTTTCTTTCTTTTACTACTATCGTCCTGGCATCCTTGGGCAGCTCGCGTGACACGTCATCTGCGGATCTTGCACTTGGGCTGGCTATGCACCAGTGCACGAGCATTCACAGCAACAGGTTGCCTTTTACATCGCCAATTACATCGCCAAAGGCCCTTCTTTGGTTTGCCCGGAGTCGTGGCTGACTTCGCCATCCTGCGACAGGGACAGCCGCTGGTCATTGCCTGGCTATAGCTAGGGCTAGCATACGGCACCCTGCTGCTCGGCAGCATACACATGCATGCCTACATGCTTGCCAGACGGCTGGGGGTGGTGGCGGACTCCTTGCTCCAGCGACTTGGGGGGCAATGCCGGCTTCTCATCCTGGCTTGGCCCGGCTTTTCTTTGTACGATACCCGCCCCTCTATCAGGCGGGGGTGTGACTACTTCAACGCATGTGGCCAATATGTGTCGCTGATGATGATGTTGGCGCCAATAGCTTTACACTTGTTTGCTGGAGGGCTCAAGTGCTATTAGCGGCTTCACCATTGCGATCAGTCTTTATGGACTGCCCCCATTTGTACAGGACTTCATGGGGATGCATTGTCACCTGGAACAGCCCCGGGTGTCGATGATGGCGATAGCTGTTCGGGTGCTGTTTTTTTACCGCAGAGACCCCGCATGTTGTTTTGCGGCGGCTCTTGGGTACGTGTCGTTTTTTTTCCCGCGTGCAATGCCCATATATGCCTGCCCCTCATATCTTTTCTTTGTTTTATTTTTTTCGTTTTGTCTTTTTCTTTTCCTGCTTTTCTTTTTCAAACGGACCCACGTACAAAGCATGGCGTCACTGTCAGGACGTGTTCCTGCGAGTGCCTAGCTCCGGTGGGTGGATTCGGCTAAAACCGATGCTGTTTCCGCAACAGCTGGTTGTTGGTGTACCTGGGGTTGTGGGCTCACGGTCTCCGGCCCCTGCCCTGTACGCTGCGTCGGTTATGTCTGGGTCGTTGGGGCTTGGCGACGGTGTCCGCCTTTCCCCGGTAGATCCGGGCCGGGTCACGGCTGCGGGTAGACGGGGAGAGAGTGGTAACTCCTCAGGTCTGTTGAGCCACTGGTGACGCTTGTTTGCGGGGGACTGCCTCCGCAAGTTCGAATCCCTCAGACACGTTCGTTTTTTTTTTGTTCTTTTTAATTTTTAAGGCGTAATTTTTATGTCTCAATGTGTATTTTTACTGCTTACCCTCCCGCAAATTTTTGGAGCCATCACCATAGTTGAAAGGCCGGGATTGCAGATAGATATGTGGCCTTCTTTGTTACGAACTAATTGACTGACTAATTGTTCATGTCATCTTGTTCCATCTGTATATAACCTTTTTTGTTCCTCGCGTTTTGTCATGCCACATTTTGTATATACATTTTACCCTCATCTCATTTTTGCCGTTATCGTAAAAACATTTTACCCTCATCTCATTTTTGTCGTTTTATGCCTGCTATTCATATGTCTGTAGACAATGGTCATCCGTTTGGTTGAACTCATCCCATTCTGGTGCTCATTGTCTCGTCATCTTTTATGCTTTCCTTTAGTTTTTCAGTTCTTCATTCTTGGCCCTGACTCCATCCGTGCCCTCAGCTCTGAGCGAGTCACACGATCCAGATTGGCGACGCATCCTTCTCTCTCCATTAGCGCACATGTTATCTGGCTTGCACTCATTTTCAATACCATCAAATCTGTTTCTCAATAAACGCTCTATGCGAGGATCCTCTGTCCTCGCTGACTGAACTGTAGGACATTAGAAGTTACTGTGCCCAAATTTTCTTTTTCCAATTGGTTTTTAACGCAAATTACTGCGTTTGGGGTTAATTTTCTTACCCCCTCCTCTTTTATTTTTAATTGGTTTTATACCCGTCATTGCACACCAGTAGGAACGGGTTTCCCCACCTTTCATTTAATTTGCTTTCCAAACCAGGAGATCAGAGACAATTCGGGGCGATACACCAGCCAAATGATAATTCGAGAGTGCCATCTCTAGCTCCCGCCAAATGATAATTCGAGAGTGCCATCTCTAGCTCAGGCGAATGTAGAAGGCACAAATTGCAGTCTGTCCTTGATGGTATTGCTTTTTATTGCGATAGCAATAATATGGACACTTCAACCGGATTTCTGCCGTCGCCGTGAGGTTCCCTATAGATAAAATCTTCGCCGCGCGCCGTATGCCCGAGCGGAAGCGTGCGGGGACGCGCGCTATCACGGAGAGCGAACGCACTCAATCTTCCACGCGCAAGCAAGGAAGCGGGAAGCCAGCGCCGGAGGGAGCGGAGGGGCGGGGGGGGGGCGCACTTCTACTCTGCCAACAACCGCGCTCGTCGCTGGCTCGCACCGTCGCTTATCTCCACACGGCTCTGACCTTTATGCGCCATGCATTCGCCGCTCAGTTTCCGTTGAAGCGATAGACAGCACGTACCTTCGCCCGCTGCTGCGGCGTATGCGTTGGCTGCCAGCGTTTTGACAGTCGTTGTCTGCAGTCATTCAGTGTGATCTATTCATGTTTTTGCGCGCTCACACCACGCTTGTTCAATCAGTTAGTAATAGTCGGGCCACATTTTCCAACGCACGCTACACATGCAATGCTGTCCGGGTCGGCAGTGCAGCGCTACAGGTGTGTCCCTTCGCACGCGCTGCCCACGGGAAGCGCTTCTCATCAACACCACCATTTCACACGCGCCTTCTCGTGGTCATCGAGTCTCTCTTCATGTCGGTCTACTTACGCCGCAGCACACCTGCTTACTTAATCAGCTCATGTTTACTACAATTCATATTGCTACCAAAGCCAAAGCCGCTCACCTTACTTCGTATGACATTGCTGTGTTGCTATCGCATTTATTGCTTCGCCCTTAGGGCGAAACTGTGACTTTTTTTTGGTTACATGCGTAGAGATAAACGCGACGGTGGCTCCCAAAAAGGATTTTCTTGCTTTTCATCAGAGTGCGAGACCGTTAAAAGGGATGAAGAGGAGTGCTGAATCCGGCTTAGGACATATGGTCGGCGGTCGGCGGCGGCTCTGGACGCGGTCTTGGCCGGCTTTCATAAACGGTTTGATCGCTTCTACAAGCAAAATCTACGGCCGGTCAGACAGTTGGGGAAGCGGTGGTGGACGCCGCAGCTCGCGGAGCGCCGGCGCAGCGTAAATGCCGCACGGCGCAGGTTTCAACGTTGCGCGCGGGACGATCGATCTGCGGGTGTTGTTTCGCGCAAGTTATAGCGCGGCCCTTGCGTCCTTCCGGTGCGAGATTAGAGCGGCGAAAGAGTCGCACGAAAAATGCCACCGCGGGCTATGCACGCGGAAATCTATTTTCTCGCCACCCTATCGCGAGGCGTTCGGGCGGACTCGGCCGCAGTTGAGCCTGCCGCCGTTGGAGGCGCCGGATTACGCGGTCACAATCTCCCAGCTTGAGTTTGCGGCGCTGCTTCTGCAGACGCATGTCGCGGTGGACGACCCCAGCGAGGACAAGCCCTGCCATGCCGAGGTGCGATCGCTGGTGGGGACGCCCTAGTGGACGCGCGAGCGGGGAAGGGAGTTCTCCTCTGCTGAAATTGCCGCGGTCCTGCGGAGGATGCCGGGCGGCTCGGCGCCGGGTCCGGACGGCCTCACGCCTGCGCTGGTTAAGGGCATAGCGGAAGCTCAGCCGGGGTTCGTAGGGGCCGTGTGTAACGCGGCGCTGCGCCTTGGGTACTTCCCCAGGTGCTGGCGAAGGGGACGCGTCATCTTCACGATGACGCGAAGGGGACCCGTCACAGCTGCCGGGTTCATAGAGGCCAATATGTATGAACTCGGTGTTGGGGAAGGTGTTAGAGCGCTTGCTTTACGGCAGGCTCTACTTCTTTTTGAAGAGCCGCGGCCACCTACACGACAAGCAGTACGGGATTACGCACGGGAGGAGCGCGGTGCTGGCCTTGCACAACTTGAAAGCCCAGTTACTATTATCAAAGGTACTTAAAATCCCGGCCATTACCATGTCAGTGGATTTTTAGGGGGGCTTTCGATAGCGTTTGGCATCCGCTGGTGCTTCGCTTCTGCCGGGACAAGGGCTTGCCGTCCAATGTATACTCCCTGCTGCAAAGCTTCCTGGAGGACAGGCACGTCATATACCGCTCGTTCACGGGTGAGGTAGAAGCAAGCCCGTCGCTCGGAAGCCCCCCAAGGTTTGCCGCTGTCGCCGCTTTTGTGGAACGTCGTCATACACGACTTATGTCTCGCCATGCCACCCGGCGTGACATTCCAAGCGTACGCGGACGACACGGTCATCTGAAGCTCGTCATGAACGTTTACAACCGCTATAACGATAATGCTGGTCCATACAATGCATTCGTCATTTGCGCGAGCATGGGAAAGGCGGCCGTGGCTGTAGGAGCAACCACCGTGCACTCTGCCTTCAACCTCACTCGCAACAAGAAGAACCTCGGATTGGGCGACAGCGAACTCAATACCTTTCCAGTTGCTTTCTGTTATGTCAAGTGCGTCATCGTTGACGAGGTTAGCATGCTGTCGTCCGATAACCTCAATGCCATCGATTGTCGCCTCAAGCAAATCACCCAAATGGTAGACGAACCCTTCTGAGGCCTCGACGTCATCATGTGCGGTGATTTGCGCCAGTTACCACCCGTCCGCGCAAACGAGGTGTACAAGAGGTGCAGAGAGGCGGGTGGGCTCTTCGGGGGCACAATCAAATGGCACTACCTCGATTACTTTCCGCTCGTCCAAGTCGTCAGACAATCCGATGCCTCCTTCTCGGCTCTGCTCACAAAGATCGGAGACGGAAGAGCACTTCAGGACGATGAGGTCCGACTACTCGAGAGCCGCTTCATGACCACCGAAGAAGCGTTGGTTCGTGCGTCCTCGGCGATACGAATCTTCTACTCCAACGAAGAGGTCAACAAATTCAATGCTTTCATTGCACAGCAAGGAGGACAAGAAGTCGTTTCACTGCAAGCCGAAGATACCTACCTTGGGTACGCCAACCAAGACGCTGTAAACAAGGCAATCTCAAAAGTTGAGAAAATGTCGCACACCGAGTTTGGTAACCTCCCTCGCGAAATTCTCATCGTCCTCGGCAAACCGTACATGATTACCACCAACATTGATGTCATAGACGGTCTCGTCAACGGGGCCGTTGGCATTCTTAAGGTGTTCGAGAGAGCGGTAAACGACGGCGACTTCCCAAAACGCCTCTGGTTACACTTTGACGACGCTCCAACCACGGGTAAGCTTGCTCGTCTTCGGTCCAAGCGAATGATGAACGAGGCCAGGCGGAGCGGTCACGTCATCGACGCATCCTGGGTCCCCATCGAACCTCGAGTTACCACCTGTTGTGCCGTGCTACGTGCCTATGATCGAGGCGACGGGAGCTCCCACCTCTGCGCGACAAATCAAGAATTCAACGCGCGGGGAGATTTCAAAAAGCACCCATCTTTGCCGCGGCGAAGCAATAGACGCGTGCCATTTCAAGCGGCACCAGGTCTTCCCCCCCCGTGGAAAGAACAATACGGCGAGGGGGGACCTCGGCAACTGCCCCGTCTGTGTCCTGCCGACGTGCAAGCAGCCCCGGCCATCATCGCCAGAAACCGCCCGTCTGGGTCCTGTCGACGAGTCGCCAAGGGGACGCGACGACACAATACGGCGCGGGCGACGTCAGCAACCGTCCCCTCTGGCTCCTGTCGACGAGGAGCCGCCGCCAAGGGGATTTAAGGAAGAACCGGCCCATTGTGAAACCAGAGTCGCCACCGGCCGCCCCGTCGGTCTGGTGCGCTCTTACCAGCTCTGACTGCTTTGACCAGCTATCCCCAGCTAATGGCAGCTATTACCAGCTATTACCTGCTATTCCTGCTATATCTGTACATATTTGTACATATTGTATAAAGCTTTCGTCTCATCTTCGCCTGCTTCAAGACTCAGTCTCTCGTCCCGGACCCCGAGTCACAATAGTGGATGGCAGCTATGGGATTGACGAACCAGTATCTCAACAGCGGATGGCAAGCTGCGAGATACGAGGACCGAGGACGCCTGCTATACCGCTCGATGGCAGCTACCAGACCGACCGGCGTCAACCACTTTGCCCGGGTGAGTTCCCGATGTTTGCTTCTCAGGTCGCCAGACCTCTCTAGCACAGGCAGATGTTAGGAGAGTGTTTTGATTCGTCGGTAGGCTATGATTTGAGTGTTTTGTTGTTTTGGTAGGCTAGGATTACGAATTTACCTTCCTTAAATAGTGGATTCTAGTTTAAGGTAAGGGTAAATTTTGTGGGCAAGCAACACGAGGAACGAGATCGCGATGGAGGAATTCCAAGTTCAGGACCTCATTCAAATTTGCGAGGAGTTGGGCATTTCCGCCGGCTCCGAAAAAGCAAGGAAAGCGATTCTCGACGTGATGCGAGCAGAGGACGTGACGATCGAGGAAGCCGACGAGGCTTGGGAGATGATTCTTGAGCGAAAGCTGGAGGCAAAGGAACGCGAGAGACGTGAGAGGCGCCAGCTAGAGGGAAAGGAGCACGAGAGTCCTGAGGAAACGGCAAGGCGAGAGCGCCGTCGAGAAATTCAAATATGGGCATGGCGCACAGCGCGATACCATCTCCACAATTTTAAGGCTGGCGAAAGTATTGTTACTTTTCTTGCGGACTTTGAAAAGGTTTGCGAGAAAGAAGGTGTCAACCGGGACCTCTGGTCCGAGCGGTTGATCTTGTTGCTCCCTCGTAGACTCTCGTGTGTTCTGGAACACCTGCTTGATGCAGAGAATCGGCACTATGATGAGGGAAAGATGGCTCTGTTGAGGCATTTTGACGCTTTAAGTCAGGCCGACTGCGAAGGCCAGGTTGATAGCGACAATGCCGAGCTTGTCGAGGACAGACCGCCCATTGAGATGGCTGCTGGTTCGGGATGTATAGGAAATGCTGTGGCGCCAATTTTGCCCGCGCTAAGTGATGAGCGCGAACACACTGTTGTTTCGCCGTCTAGAGAGGCCGCTCTGCAAACAGTGGCCGACAGTGGCCCCTTTGATCTCGATAGCAGCGATAAAATTCAGTCAGTTGAGGAGAGACCTCAGGGCGAGCCGGCTAGCGCAGATGGCGTCGGATGCAGTCATGTTCTGTCAAAGGCACAGACATCTAGCGACGACCATGAGCCTAGCTTGGTTTTGCCGCACGGAGCGATATCGCTGCGACGAGAGGGCAGCGTACCTACGAGTACGCGTGCCGAGACCACGAGCCCTGTGAGCCGCGCCGAGGGCAAACGACGAAGGCGCACGCCGAGAAAGTCGGACTCGGGCGGCGATACGAGCCAGGTCAAGTGCGCCAACCGCCAACACGTTGAGAAAAAGCGGAATAGGCTAAATCCGAAAGTTAGGCGGCTGCTCAGATCTGTAATAGGCGTGACGCGCGTTTGTAAAGAAAGGATTTCGCGGAAATTCAGACGCCGCAAATGCCACCGGTTCTCAGTGATATGCTCGAAAGTCTGCTTCAATGGCCGCTCCCTTCCTGAGGGAAGGAAAGGCGACGGCCTAGCGGACAAAGGGACCGCGCGCACGCGGGTCCGTGGATGCGCCGCTCCCCGAGTGTTTGGGGGCAGCAGTTTGAAAGTCACGGCTACGGGCAAATCTGCCTTGTTCTGGTGTCGCGAGTGGACAATGCGTACACTCGAGAAAGGGCGACCCGCTCGAGCGCGTCTGAAAGGGTGTGGTTGCGAGCACCAAGTGATTGTGAACATGGTACTTTGAAAGCCAATTTTATTAGTTGTCTTTTTAGTAATAATTTTGTTTGGTTTGTTTCGTTGCGTTAAAGTTCAATCGCGTGTTGGGCTTATGAAAGGACTGAGATGTTAAGAAGAGCGCTTGTTTTATGCTCTGGTCCTTTTTTTGTTTTGTTCGCGAGACATTTTTTTTAGTTTGTTAATCATTTTACTGAGACCTGATTGCTGAACGCTCAAGTAGAGAAAGCGTCAGTGTTTTCATTCGTTTGTTGTTTTGACGTATATGTAGGTTAGGCAACGCCTAAATTCTTAATTTCGATTATGACTTGGGTTTGTATTGTACGCGTTAGTTGTAAGTGTCAGTGCAGAATTTTGACTCACCTTTGCTTTCATGTAGTTCGTGCGAGTTTTAGTATTTGTTTTGTTGTTTGTTGTTTTGTTAGGACCGCTTCTGTGCTTTAAAAATGTGGTGCTCGTTTTTCCGAGCGCATTTTGACAGCACTAAGTGGAGGGCTATTTCTTTATGCGGTGACAGTTGTCGGGTTTAATTCCGTACTTTTGCGAAGTGGCGCCCAGGCGCACAGATTAGCTGCGTTCAGCATTTGCGTCATGGCTTTCGGGGGCAAAATTAAGTCATCTTCGGCAACCTTGATCTTTGCCAACCCGCCCGCATTACAGTTGAGAATCGCTTGCGACGCAATTCTGATTTGATTAAGACTCGCGCATTGACAATTAAAGAAAAAAAAAAGAAAACGTCCGTATCTTGAATTTCTCTTTCAGATACGTGTCTCGTGTTGTTCGGGTTTTTTTTGTTGTTGTTTTGTTTTGCTTAGCGTAGCCAGATCTCGAAAAATGCTTTGTTCGATGATTTTGGTCTGGCGGTTTGGGGAGCATTCCGAGGGTGCTTGCTTTGGCCGGAGTGGTTTGGCGTTGTTGATTCTCGGTCGTTCCAGTGGACATAATCAGGGCCGAGCAGCAGGAAAGACCACCGGCGGGAAAATCAGCAAAGCCTGTACCTCCATCGACGACGTCGCTCAACCGGCGCATCCAATCTTCCGAGCTGCGTCGGACAGCTCGACCTCTGGATGCATTGTCTGGCGGCGGGCGTGCTGTTGTGCCGTGCTACGTGCCTATGATCGAGGCGACGGGAGCTCCCACCTCTGCGCGACAAATCAAGAATTCAACGCGCGGGGAGACTTCAAAAAGCACCCATCTTTGCCGCGGCGAAGCAATAGACGCGTGCCATTTCAAGCGGCACCAGGTCTTCCCCCCCGTGGAAAGAACAATACGGCGAGGGGGGACCTCGGCAACTGCCCCGTCTGTGTCCTGCCGACGTGCAAGCAGCCCCGGCCATCATCGCCAGAAACCGCCCGTCTGGGTCCTGTCGACGAGTCGCCAAGGGGACGCGACGACACAATACGGCGCGGGCGACGTCAGCAACCGTCCCCTCTGGCTCCTGTCGACGAGGAGCCGCCGCCAAGGGGATTTAAGGAAGAACCGGCCCATTGTGAAACCAGAGAGTCGCCACCGGCCGCCCCGTCGGTCTGGTGCGCTCTTACCAGCTCTGACTGCTTTGACCAGCTATCCCCAGCTAATGGCAGCTATTACCTGCTATTCCTGCTATATCTGTACATATTTGTACATATTGTATAAAGCTTTCGTCTCATCTTCGCCTGCTTCAAGACTCAGTCTCTCGTCCCGGACCCCGAGTCACAATACACCCTAACATTGGATCGCAAGACTGGCGTTGGCTGCAAGAGAAGGCAGTTCCCCCTCGTTCAGGCCAGTGACATTACGGTCCACAAGTCCCAAGGGGGAACCTACTCGTCAATTGTCTATGAATATAATAAAACGCACCCCCAGAAGTTGGTGTACGTCGCGCTCAGCCGCTGCACTAACGTAAATAACCTCTACCTCACCAATGCTAAAGGAGAGCACCGATTCTACCATAAACACAACAACAAGGAAAGGGCGATGCTGAACGAGTTTCAACGTCTAGACCAACATCGATTACCGACCTTGACGCAGCGGTATCTACGATCCCTGCGAGAAGACGTTGACTCTTCCCACGAGTTTACCATTGCCCTCCTCAACGTTCGCTCTCTCAATGCCCACGCACTTGACATAGAAAGGGACCCCATACTGACCGCCGTCGACGTGCTGTGCTTTACCGAGACGTGGAACGCGACGAGATTGTTCATCAAAGGATACGTTCCCGTCGTGTGTACCGAGGAATCGGAACGTCCTGCAGGTGGTGTCGCCATCTACGTGAGGCAAACGGAAACGGCTGAAGATCTCAAACTACCACTCACGAGTCAAAGCCACAACGGAGAATATGCAGCCAGCAAACTCTCTCACTCTGGGAATCGTCATCATGACCATGTACCTCGCACCCAACCTGTCCACCGGGAACATCAAGACATTCATAGACACTGCGTTACGAAATTATGACAAGTACAAGAATGGACCATTTGTAGTAGTTGGGGACTTTAACGTGGACATCATTGACAACAATTGGCTTATCCAACATATGGCTTCTAGATATGCACTCAGATGTATATCGTTTGACCACATGAAACCTACCACGATCCGAGGAACATGCATAGACCTAGTATTTGCAAATTGTCCACTGCAACCCATACAGGAACCGCTCTCCCTTCATTTCACGGACCATAAAACCGTCATAATGAAGGGACAACGCAAGCCATCCATCGTCTAAGAGCAAATTAAAGTTCATTTTGTATATATTGTCACGGCTATATATACACACAGTGTTTCTCACGTCTTTACACGATGATCGACTGGGCGAATTACACGGAAGATTCACGGTTTACCGATGATTCCCTCCGGAGCTTCGCCCACTCATCATCATTCACCCCGTGGATATGCTGTGACTTTTTTCAACTTGTTCTCGTTTGTTTCCCCTCCTCTCTCCCTTCCACGCTCTTTTTTTTTCTTTTTTTTTGTCAGCAGTAGGTGCTTTAGTGGGGTGGGTGTTCCCGGCGGACTCGGTTGTGGGGGCGGAGTAACCCTTTCGGCCAAACGAGGTGGGGCTGATTGGCCCCGGTGATGCTGTCCCTCACAACCGTTTGAAGGTCGGACGGGGGGTCAGGGGAGCACTCCGTGCATATCGCCAGCATCGGTTAATGGGCACTTGATCGCGTGGGCGCACAGAGCAATGGGTGCAACACGGCAGGAAACATATGCGCTACGTACGAAAGTTGTTGGAAACAACCGTGACGCCTTACAACGGAGACTGCATATCCACGCCCTGTGACACCTTGGGACGACCTGTGACGCTGTGTGACGATTTGCTGCTGATCGCCGTCGGCCCTGTTTCAGCACACGGACTGACGTTCAAGTCCTCATCGCCTATGTGACTGTTTTGCCTGTTTTTTATTTCTTTCCTGCAAATTATTGTTTTTTTTTTCTTTTTCTTCAGCTTGTATTATCCGTTTCTTTTCTTTTTTTCTTTTCGTTTCCGTCTTCTTGTTCCTTTCTTTCTTTTTCTTCTTTTTTTTTTACTACTATGTGTCATGGCGCTGTCCATGCCCTTTTCGTCTCTGCCTCAATTATTTCGTAACATTAAAAGCCCTTCGCCGGGGCTTCTGTCCTCGCTGCGAACTTTAGGACGCCAAGGCGTTGCCGTTGCCCACGTATTAGTTTTCCTATTGGCCTGTTTCCATGAAATTGGCGCTTTGGGTATTAATTAAAAACCCCTATTAATTTCTCATTTTATTTGCTTTAAACCTGGAATGGTTTTTGCAGGGACAGGTTTTGTAGGGCCCCAACTTTAATTTTTGCCTTTGCTTTCAGGAATAAACGGGGAAGTAGTCGGCCGGGGCGGTACCGGGGATGCACATGAGGTTATTCCACGTGTGTTCCCGGTGGGACGGGAACGGCAGTAATTGCCCGTTTATGAACATATAGGGTAGAAGCACGGGGATGCACATTCCACTAATTAAAAACATCACTAATTAACTTCTCCATTATTCGCTGTACAACACATATTGCACTCATGAGGTGCTTTCGCATTTTTCTCAACAACGGTAGGTTCTTTCGATGCTCGGGTTCCTCAAGCACGAAAAGAGAAGCCGCAACTTGCTGCTTATCGACCGGGATGACATCACCGATTGGCGGAATGGCTACCTTCGTGACGTGGAGCGCTACCGCGCGGAAGGTCGAAAAATGTTCTGCCTGGACCTGACATGGGTGACGGCGGGACACACTCGGTCGATCATGTGGACAGAGACCGTGGTGCAGAACGCCTGTTCGCTCGAGCAAATGGCCCGACGACGAGTCTAAAACATCCTTCTGGGAAAGGTCAGCGCCTGATCGTGCCGTACATCGGCAGCGAGGATGGCTTCGTGGACGGCTGTTTGGATGTATTCCGAGGCCAAAAGTCCGGCCACTACCACGAGAAAACGAATGGACAGCAATCGCTTTTAGGGCTGGTTCAATGACGTTCTGCAGAAGTTGCCAGCTGGTAGCGTCATGTTTTTACACAATGCACCTTACCATAGCCGGCGAGAAGAGAAATTGCCGACGACGGCCTGGAAGCAAAATATACAGGAGTGGCTCAAGCAGGAGCATCACCTATGGTGAAAGAATGATAAAGAAGCACCTGCTTGATCTAGTCAAATCTGCAAAGTCACGCTTTCTGAGCTACATCGTAGACAACGCAGCTGTAAGGGCCGGTTGCATTGTACTCAGGCTCCCGCCGTACCACTGCGAATTTAATGCCATTGAGCTTGTGTGGGCCAAGGTCAAAAATGGCGTCGCTGCGGACAACAGAGACCTCAAGCTGTCCACGTCGACGCCATCTTGAGGGAGAAAATCAAGCAGGTAACGGCGGAAGACTGGAGGAAGAGCATTCAGCACGTGATGGACTTGGAGGCAAAGTTCAGACTTGACACGTCTGGGAGTGATTCAACCCATCATCATCCAGCTGGGTGAAGATGACACTGAAGAAAGCGACTCCGACTGTGAGCTGTCTGGTATTGAGCCACTCGACGAAGCATTACGGCTCCTTATAAACGAAAGACCAGCCTTTTAATAGGGCTACCAAAATTTTGCCGGTGGGTTCGCAACAGCCAACCATCCATTCGGTGACCTCTCAAATAAATAAGCAGTTCCAGTTATGGCATTTTCCTTATAATAGAAGCTCAATTCTGATTAGCAACGTCCTGCACACATCGTGCTCGATTTAAGAAGTGGCATAGAAACACATTTAAATGCTGGCATATATGAATTGAAACACAATTGTTAACCCCGATTATCGTTGGCGGGTTCAAAATACCAATTCGGGCAGCCACCGTCGAGTTTCACGCGCCCCATAGTGAAATAGCAGTAGTCAGAGCACGCGTTATGGCTCTGTTAGCAGTCTGCACTGGAAATCAGTCATGTCATAGCCAGTGCTGGTGAAAAAGCAGTAGTCACCACGAAACTGACAGCCACTGTCAGCAGCTTGCACGCCAAAGCACATTCGTGTGGTTGCATTGTTTGTTTTGGTTATCTGGCTCACACAAGTAATGCGAATAAGAGAACAAATATAAAACATCATTAGCTTAGTGAGGCCCAAAATGCTCATTTAGGCAGCCACTGTCCAGTTTGACGCGCCCCGTAGTGAAATAGCATAGTCGGAGCACGCTTTATGGCTCCGTTAGCAGTCTGCACTGAAAATTGCCCAGTGTTGTCATAGCCAATTTTTAATTTATTTATCTGACTGGGGCAAGTAACACGAATGCAAGCACAATTATCAGTGATGTGATTGGCCAAGGCCGTTTTGGAGCAGCTTCTTGGAGCAACCAAAAGTGCGTTTTGGAGCAGAAAAACGTGCTTTTGCAGCATCTAAATGCGTATTTTAAAGTGAAATATTACCTTTGAGAGAAGCAAGAGAAACAACAGAAGGAGGGAGCCCAATTTATTGGAACACAAGCACATTTTTACCAAGAATTATTTAGCTCAACAAAAATGTGTGCCGCTAAAACATGCGAATCCCATGCATGTTGACGGAGCAATGACGACAAAATGAGAGGATGAAGCTTTGATGACGATAGTAGGACCACTACAGCATCACGAAGATAGCATGACCGCAAACCTCCCTAATCTCTACTTTAGCTTTCCAGTTTGCAAGAGGCTGGGCACTAAAATAGCGGGAACTGTAGAAGTGCACATAGAGACAAACTTGGGGAACTCAAATACTGAGGAGCGTTAGGACTACGCAATGCTCACTCGCTAAGCTACACCAGCCGAAAACAGCAAAATGGCAGCAGTGCAACGAAGGGAAACAAGCTCGGCATGTGCAACAACTTGCGTCCATTTAACACAATTTTCAGCCATCATGCGCCCACTTGACCTAACAACAGCAAAGTCACATCGTGTAAAGGCTTTGCTGTACCAGCAGAACGCTTTTCCATACAGCGTTATTATTTATGAAAGCTGTGTGCTCTCACCTCTTTCTTGGTTTCGAAAGCGCCATTGCAGCAATTACCTCACTGTGCGCTCGCCCACCGCGGACATTGCCGCTCAGTTACGGGCTGAGTATCACATTCAGGACACCATCACGCCTGCAACTTTCCCGAGGTTGTTCGACAGTAAGCGGTCACGGGATTTACTTCTGCAACTGGCTCACACCACTACTTCACTCGTGCCTGTGTTATCCCTAGTCTGTCCTCTCTTTCTGATGCACATCAGCATGTCCTCCTCTTTTACCTGGCCTTTTTCTTTCCTCCCCTATTCTCATCATTTCTGCTCTCATATCCGTTTACTTTCGCATGCTCTGTTTCCTGCCATTTCCACTGTTTACGCCAACCAAGGTGGGGTACGCCCCGTGTCACTTGGCATTATAACGGCATTCACCATCCTCATTTCGCTTGCCTCTTACAACTCTTTCCTTACCCTTACCTTACCCAACCCTTACCTCTTTTTCTTCACTTGCCATGTTGCTCGACGTTACTTTCCACTTGATTTCTGGCACTCCGATTATAACTGCTCACTTCCATTACTAAACAGTGTTTTTGTCGTGGCATTCGTCCAAGCGCATGTACAGGCTGGGCCTGGTCTTCTAGCGTTCGAGTGGCGAACTTGTTCCGATTCCCCGAGCCGGCTCGAACACCCAGTCAGCTGCTCAAGATGCTACTTTTGGAGATTTCTTTCATTTTATCTTATATAATAAGCATGATGATCGCTGCGGGTCACTGCCAGCAGCTGCCACATAATTCTAACCTCAATCTTCCTTCCGGAACTGATTACCACGTTTCTTTATGGCCACACTAGCACTACCTGAATTATCAAATTTTGTTGATTACACTTCAGCTCGCGGGCTTTGCCTCCGAAATTCGTTTGTTGTTCTCGTTGATTGGTTTTTTCTCGGAATTCCTTTCTTGGGTTTTCATCCCCCGATGTCCTATTGTATCGTATTTTATGACTGGTTTTAATGCTCGTTATACCTTCTGGTGGCGCCCCCCCCCCCCCCCCATTTCTTTTTGGTTTCATTTGTGCCCTGGGGGAAAAGCTAAGCGATGTACGTGTCACCCTGCAGACACCCTGAGTGTCCAACACTGAAGGGGAGGGTGGCGAGAATTCGAGTGTGCACGAACTATGGCGCATAGAGGCGGCGTGCGGGCCGCGGGGGAGGGGCAGGGTGAGATAAATACGAAAGATGGCATAAACGACGTGGGCGAGTGAGCGCACGGCCGGGCTCGACTGGCGCGCGCGCTCGCTTCTTACGGCCTTCTCACCCGTCGGGGAAACAATGGGAGAGTTTCTCAGCACGTTTCGCCACCCGTCGGCGGTAGGGGCGCTGCGACCGTGACCCTGCTCTGCGTACATGCGCTTGCCTTCGCGCTCGCACGATCGTTTTCCCGCGCATTTTATTCGGTGCTCTGTCAGTGTCGTTCAGTATAAAGTAATTTGTGGGCTCCGCGCCCAAAAGGACACTAATAAAATTCTTCATCCATCCATCCTGAAGACGGTCGTACAGCTTTTAGTACGCGCGGCCACAGCCAAGACTTGACGCCGTTCATTGCACATCGGTATATAACTGTTCCTGCGTTTCGCGCAACACTAACTTCTACACTCGTTGCGCGATCATCGATGGTTCGGTAGTGTTATAGACGAGCAAACGATCGCCAGAAGGCACTGCTGCGCTAAAGCCCCTTGATGTTAGAAAGTAGCGACACGCTTTGATCTACGCCGCCACACCCTCGCCGGCGCGGTCAACCTCCTCCTTTTCTCCCCCTCTTTCGCGGAGGCAGCGCATCCGCCACGCTGAATGGCTGCGGCGCGCGAGACTACCCGGTCAGGTGACCCTGACGTCACGAAAACTGCGCGGAACTTGCTTTCGCGCGCCTTTGGTTTCTCCCGCTCGCCATGAGCAGTCCAAGTAGTGGTCGCGCTGCCGCTCCGAACGTGTGTTTCCCAAGTTTTTCCATCCTTTCGTAGGAATCTGAGCTTCGTTTTCAGTGAAAATGCCTTGCTGCTGCGCGTTTCAATGCAGCAGCAGGTCAGAGAAAGGGCAAGCCTTATTTTATATCCCCCGAGGTGAACGGAATGTCGTGCGTCGGAAGCAGTGGCTCCATAACATCTGGAGAAGGGATTTCGCCCCTTCTAAGCACGCCGTTCTTTGCGAGGCGAATGTTGCAGCTTTCCTCATATTTGCGGATGAAGTTGCATGAAGATTTTAATGCTCTTCGCATAGCCGGACTCTTCGTTCAGTTCAATACAGAGCACCGATAACTGTGCATATTGTTTTTTTCTTGAAGTGAGTCGGCTGAAATTTTTGTTGACTCTTCGACCCGTGACAAAGCTTTTTGTGTTTTCGCGCGTGTGTTAGTTTTCAAATGTATGTAATTTGTGAGTTAATGCCTGTAACTCATATTTTGTAGTTGTGTGCGTGTTTGTGTATGTGCGTGCGTGTGTGCGTGTATGTGTGTGCGCGCGCGCGCGCGTGTGTGTGTGTGCGTGTGATCCTTGCGCCTGATACTTGTGAAGCCAAGGAACTATTTTACACTTATTGCGTGCTTATTGTATCTTTGCAAAGTTTCAATACTGCGAGCATTTCTTTTTCTTTACGTACTTTATGTTGCGAAGGCATGAACCGCAATATATATGTAGATAAGTGGTATTATGTATTATTCGCGCATGCTCATTAAGTACAAGCCACGCGCTTCTGATAATCTCCCTCGATTCTGATTAACTTGCCATCTTGAAGTCTGTAAGTTAATTATCAAGTGCCAGTCTTAGCAGTTTCCGTGTAAGCAATCAGCCTTTGTTGTTTTTGTTTTTTTTTTGAGAGAGAGACTTAGGTTACTCCCACAGGTGATGGAATGTAATTTCTCGTCGTTTCATAGTGACGGAATACAGGCGCGTGTGTAAAGTTCTATGTTGGCTGTTTCGCAAACACAGCACGTATTTTGCACAGTGGCATTGGTACAAAGGCTTTTGGCCCACTCATTTTGGCGAATTCACTTTAAGTAAACTATCACATTTCTTCTTGGTTACCTTCTCTGAGCATTTTAAGAGCGAATATTGTGAACCAAATTCTAGTTTATACTCTACGCTGCTTATATTGTATGCACCCAATACACCTCCGCGTTACGGACTATCCAAGTGGCGACGTAGAGGTAAACAGCTCAGCCACTGCTTGGTACTCATTTTTTCGGAGCGCTTCCGCTTGTATTTATCGAAGCGTCCTCAAAAAAAAAAATGTCACGACGTTCTATCGGAAACGGACTTTCGTCATGACAGTTTCACAAGGGATAAATTCCCATACAACGCTTGAAAGGGCCGAATAAACAAGCGCGCGCATTGATTCTAATGCGGCTGCAGCGAGCCACTGGAGGGTTCAGCGCCGCGCCGGCCCGGTGAGGGGGAGAAATCCGAGGAGAATTGAGGAGGAAAGCGCGCGCGAGGGGGAGAGTGTCGCTACTTTCTAACATCAAGGGGCTTTATGCTGCGCCTCCTGACAGCGCCCCCAATGTGGAAATTCCAAGCCGCGCGGTCGCGCCGTGGTGCAGTCTCTGCTTTGTTTCCATTGTTTCGCCCGCGCTTTCCTTCGCTGTTCCTGCTCACGGCGCTCCGTTTTCGACGGAGGCAGTTCGCCTGCTTGCTGAACAGCGATGCAAAGACTGCAGTGCGGTTTCAAGACGGTTGCCGACGGCAACAGCTTTTTCGTGGCGGCAACCTCAAGAAAAGGGATCGTCTGCTTCCACACGTGTGTGGTGTTGAACAAATTGTAGGCGGTGATGTGACAGTGAAAGCCAAGTGCGTGTCGGGGGTGTCCAGCAAGATTGTATACGACACCGAGTTAGAGGTACACACCAAGTTCAGTAATTTAGTCACTTTCATTTCTCTATGATGCAGTAACAAAGCGGTCATGCATGCTTGCAGAGATGTGCAGAGACGGTGACGATTGCCGTTGGTTTCGTTGGCAGCTGGGCGCGCACGCCCGGTTGCTCTAATTTTGGTTCCCAGGGAAGTGGCATCAGCACTGTCAGTACAGAAAGAACACATGCATTTGGCACCAATTCTTATTCTTATCGTTTAAAAGTGCCATCGATCGTTCCAACTAAACTCAGGGAAGCAAAGAGTAGTTCGGCATTCGCATTTCACTCGACAACCTGACAAAGCCAACTGAAGCCTAGCGCGCTCACGGTTGTATAACGACTGGATTGCTAAAGACGCTCGACCCAGCGTGAGACTAGGCAATCCGGGAAATCCAATATGGCAGCGCCCGTCGGCGGCTCGCGTTCGTGGTGGTGCCGGCGGCCGCTACCACGATTCACGGTGCATGCTGGTGACGAACTGCTCCCACGCCGCTTTTCCGCATGGTTATACTACAGGCCGTAAAGAAGAAAAAAAAAACAAGTGGCGGCCACTTTTCGGGAGATTTGAGGTCGCGTTCGTACAATCGGGAGATGCGAGAAAAATTCGGGAGGCTCCAGGACAATTCGGGAGAGTTGGCAGGTATGAATATGGGCTTATGCACCCGAGGAGCGCGGTACTAGGCCTACATAACTTGAAAGCTCAGCTATTACAACTAAAAGCACTCGAAATCCCGGCTATTATCAGGTCGCTGAATTTCAGGGGGGTTTCCGATTTTGGCACCTACTGGTACTTCGATTCAAACGTGTACTCCCAACTTCAAACTTTCCTGCAAGACAGGCATGTCATATACCGGTCATTCGCGGGTCAAGTTGAAGCAAGCCCATCGCTCGGAAGCCCCGAAGGTTCGCCGTTGTCGCCGCTTTTATGGAATGTCGTCATACACGACTAGCTATGATGCCTCGCCATGCCAACCGGCGTTACAATCCAAGCATACGCGGACGACACGGTCATCCTCATCGCCGCATAATCGAGACACGCGCTGGGCTCAGTGGGCTCCGATCGATGCACTCGCGGGGGTCGTGCGATGGACAGAAACAGCGCCGTCAAACTAAACATGGAGAAAACATTCTCTGTACTCATCTCCCACGGTCATGGCGGTATGGAGAGGGTACATCCCACCAGCCGCCTGGTGGGAGGGGGAAAGGACTGAAGTTTGTGGAGACCTTACGTAACCTTCGGGTAGTTTTTGACCGGCGTCTGTCATGTTTCAAACATGCAGACCACCTCAGGGAGAAAGCGGATCTGCTTTCGATGAAGGCTCTCGCGGTCGCGCAGGGTGGCTTGCGGCCGGTAGACTTTACGCTTGAACCAGCTGGTCAAGTTGCCGGCATGACCAGCTGGTCACATACGGCGAGTTGTTTTATTTCACCACGCGAGGTTCTTTATCCGGTGGAGCCATGGGATACACACCCCGCGGACATGCGGACGTTCTTGTTTCGGCGACTTTCCTCGTTCTTTGTCATGCCTCATTTTTTAAATACATTTTGCCGTGATCTCATTTTGTAATTTTATGTCTGCTATTAATTAGTCTGTGGACAAGGACCATCCGTTTGGTTGAACTAATCCCGTTCTAGTGGTCACTGTCCCGTCATGTTTTACCTTTTATATTAGCTTTTCAGTTCATCCTCCTTAGCCCTGACTCCATCTGTGACCTTGGCTCTGAACATGTATCAGGGTCAAGCTTGACGACACTCCCTTCATTATTCAACAGCGCACATGTTACCTGGCACTCACCCACTTTCCATGACATCATACATTATTCTCAATAAACGCTCTATGCGAGGTCCTTCTGCCCTTGTTGACTGAACCTTAGGACATCCGAAGTTACCGTGCCCACATTTTCTTTTTCATATGTTTTTTATATAAAAATATGCACTCTGGAAAATTTTTCTTACCCTTTATTTTTTATTTTTATTGGCTTTCAACCCTTTATTGCACACCAGTAGGAACGGGTTTCTCCACCTTTCATTTACTTTGATTTCATAAGCAAGGGGATCAGAGTAATCAGGGGCAGTACATCCGCCAAATGATAATCGAGAGTGCCAGCTCTAGCTTAACCCAACGTAGAAGGCAGAAACTGCAGTCAGTCCTGGATGTTATTGTTCTTGTTTAAATGCGAAAAAAAAACGCGAGGGCGGTTTCCAAAGAGGATTTTTTATTGATTTTCACTAGAGCGAGAGACCGATGATGATGATGTATAGTGTTTACTGGCGCAAGGGCCAGGAATGGCCAAAGCGCGCCAAGAAATGGTAAAGAGTGATCGATGGATGATTAGCGCTTAGTAGATGTATCACGGCTGTATAGGGGCCTAAACTGGTCGCTGTGTAGATGCGTAGAACATGTACTTGGGATAAAACTATGGCCATGACTATTGTGAGGTGTGCTATGTATATAAATGACATAATTTTAAAGCACTCAGTTATTAGTAATTTCCAAGCAGCACTACTGCCTCACCAGGACCCTTGTGCGCAAGGGCCTGGAGGCGTGTGCTATACATACTAATGCCGCAACATAGGCCTCTAGTGCGAGGCCGTGCTACGGGTCACATGGGTGCAAAACATTTAGTATGCGAATATCGTTTAATAACTCTGGCAATGATTTTGTGTCAAAGAGCGGGTCTTTGCCAAGGAATAATGCCGGGTGTAATGGAATATGTTGTCTGTATGCTAAAGGAAAGAACTTTTTTCTTTGCTCTTCTACCTCCCGGCATTCAAGCAAGACGTGGAGCACAGTTAGCGTCTCGCCACATTTCCCACAGGCAAGGGGGATCACTGTTTGTTAAAAGATAAGAATGTGTGCCATACGTGTGGCCTATTCGAAGTCGACAGAGAATGACCTCTGTTCGTCGTGTTTTTGTTGTAGCTGGCCAACTTCCTGAATAAGGTTTTATTAAATGAAGCTTGTTTGAATGTTTTATGTCCCACAAACGTTGCCAATAGCGCCTCAGTTTTTTCCGCAGAAATGGCTCCAAATCTATGACAGGGATAGGGGATGGAAGTGTTATTAGCACTTGGTTCTGTGGATGTGGCCATATTGTCGGCAAGAATGTTGCCTTCGATGCCTCTATGCCCAGGAACCCAGCATATTGTGATATGTTGGGAAGGGTAAGCTTTGCATAGAGCCGAGTAAAGTTCTGCAATTACGGGATTTTTATGTTTCTGTGAGGGCGAAAGGGCTTTAACTACACTTAAAGAGTCAGTATAAATGACTGCGTTGCGAATCTGTGTTTTATCGATGTACTTTACAGCCAAGAGTAGCGCATAAGCCTCAGCTGTAAAAATACTTGTTTCTGGGTGTAGAGCGACGGATTCCGCAAACGATGGGCCCACCGCTGCACTACAGACACCGGCATGCGACTTTGAGGCGTCCGTGTAGAATTCTCGGCAAGAGTATTTTGCCTGAATTTCTAAGAAGTGCATTCGGGATGTGTGTGTCGGGGGCATGTTTTGTGACTTCGACAAAAGACAAGTCACAATCTAGCTGCCGCCACTGCCATGGCGGTAATAGCTTTGTTGGGGCCATTAAGTTATGTTCAAGGAGTGGGACACTCATTTCATCACTGAGGTTCCTCACGCGCAGAGGAAAAAGGCCGTTTCATTGCAGGTCGGTTGTGGAAAAGGGTGGCACTGGTCATATCGTTTATTGTTAAATTAGTTGGGTATTCATTGTTCGCATGTGTTTTCAGAAAATACATGAAACTAGTGTACAACCTTTGGAGATGCAGTGACCATTCATTAGACTCTACGTAGAGGCTCCCTACAGAACTTGTCCTGAAGGCACCGGTCGCCAAGCGGATACCTAGATGATGAACAGGGTCAAGCATCTTCAAGGCGCTTGGGCTGGCAGATTGATACGCTATGGCCCCATAGTCTAAGCGTGTACGTATAAGACTTTTGTACACGTTCATCAGGCACTTCTTGTCACTACTGCCCCATGTTGTATGTGACAAAATTTTAAGCAGGTTCATTGTTTTTAGGCATTTCTCTTTGAGGCGCTTTATGTGTGGAATGAAGGTTAGTTTCGAGTCTAATATGACGCCTAAAAGTTTATGTTGTGTGGAAACTGGTATGTGTTGTCTGCGTAGTTCTACATTGGGCTCTGAAAATAGGCCTGTGTTTTGTGTGAAAAAGACACAGCAGCTTTTAAGGGGACTGAGTTTAAAGGCATTTTCTTCTGCCCATTTACACTTTCTTCAAGCCGAGCTGGACCTGCCGCTCACAAATTGCAAGGTTACATGACTTAAAACCTAACTGCACATCATCTACGTATACCGAGTAAAACATTCCCTGCGGTATAGATAAGCGCAAGGAATTCATTTTGACGATAAAAAGGGTACAGCTTAGTACCCCACCTTGCGGCACCCCAGTTTCTTGTGTAAATGGCCTGGATAGAGCATTGTCAACCCTAACACGAAAAGTACGGTGTGATAAGTAACTTTCAATTACATTAAGCACATTGCCTCCAACACCCATTTCTGATAGGTCTCCCAAATCCTATATCGCCAAGTTGTGTCATATACCTTTTCCATGTCTAGGAAAACAGAAAGAACTGCTTATGGACATAGACGTTTCGAATGTTTGCCTCAATGCGCACGATATCGTCAGCAGTCGACCGACCCTCTCTGAAGCCACATTGATAAGGGTCAAGAATTTTCTTAGATTCAAGGAAATGTAAAATACGACGGTTTATCATTTTCGCGAAGAGTTTGCATAAGCAACTTGTGAGAGCTATTGGACGGTGACTTGAAACGTCAGATGAGTCAAGACCGGCACTACGATGGATTCTTTCCATGAGGACGGGAGATATCCGGCAGCCCAAATAGAGTTGAAAAGTGCCAGAAGTGTTATCTGTGTGTCGGTGTGTAGGTTTTTGATCATTTCATACATGATTCTGTCAAATCCTGGTGCGGAGCTCATACATGTGCTCAAGGCAGCTCTAAGCTCGGCAATAAAAATGGACAGCTGTACAGAAGATTGGTCTGCATTTACGGTCTATTCGCTTACGTTCTGCTACTTTCTTGTATTTAAGGAATGATTCTGAGTAGTTGAGCGAGCTTGATGCAAGCTCGAAGTGTGTGCCAAGGCCATCGGCCTGGTTTCCAAGGTATGCCCTTGGTCATCGACCAAAGGTAATTTGGTTGATCTGCTGCCCTTTCAGCCTTCTCAGCACATTCCATACTTTAGCCTCCTGGGTGTAGGAATTGATGCCTGAGAGAAACCTCTCCCAGCTTGGTCTCCTAGCCTGCCGTCTCGTGCGCCTTCCTTGTGACTTTAATGTGTTTAAATGCAATGAGATTTTCCGCCCTTGGATATCGGCGCAGTCTACCCCATGCCTTATTTTGTCTCTTTCGTGCATCTCTACAGTCTTCATTCCACCAAGGAACACGTCTATTACATGATTGGCCGTTTGTTTGTGGAATAAACTTTTCCGCTGCACCAATAATAAAAGCAATAAAATATGCTACGGCATCATCTATGCTAAAATCGCGTATAAAATCTTGTGATATTAAGTAGATTCTTTAAAATGCTTCCAATCAGCCGAGTTAAGTTTCCAACGAGGGACATGTGGTGGAATGTCGCGTTGTGTTAGTAGGTTAAGAGTAACCGGGAAGTGTTCACTGCCAAACGGATTTTGTATTACATTCCATTCTAAGTAAGGAAGAAGTGTGGAATATCCAAGCGCTAAATCTATCGATGAATATGAATTATGTGCAATGTTATAGTAAGTAGGTGCTTTCTTATTAAATAAGCATACGCCAGAAGTCGCAAGAAAGCTTTCGTTAAGTCGACATCGCAAATCAGTCCGGGCGTCTCCCCAAAGCCTGTTATGAGTATTAAAGTCTCCGACGAGAAGAAAGGGTTCAGGAAGTTGTTAATAAGGCCATAGAATTCTGTTTTGCTCAGGTGATAATTCGGAGGTATGTAGATGGAGCAGACGGCAACCAATTTGTTAAAAAGAATTGCTCGCACTGCAACTGCCTCGAGGGACGTCCGGAGGGGCAGCAAGTGTTGGCAAGCAACAGTCTTGTCGAGAACTATAGCTACACCACCGGATGAGGTGTGTAGCTATGTGTAGCTCCTGAGGCGCTGACTACGCCGTCTGGCTCTGAGTTGTGTCCATCGACTCCTGGGAGCCGCTGGACTTCCGCTCACTTGAGCCGGGTGTTTTCGGGGCAGGCCCTCGAAAAGCAGGGCCTTGGAGGCCACCAACCCAAAGTTCGATGGGCCCTCCTTCAGAGACGGCGCAGCAGCGCCGGCTGCTGTCGCCTGGGGGGCTGGTGGCACAGCCGTGGCCACAATCTCTGTGGGCCCAGCCGATGCCGGAGTCTGTTGCAGCGTTGCCCCCTTTTGCGCCGCACCAGCATACCCTGCACTATGAAGAAAAGAAACGCGCTTGCGTGCTTCTCAGAAGGAAATGTTCTCCTTTGCTTTGATAATCACGATCTCTTTTTCCTTTTGCCATGTCGGACAAGAGCGGGAATATGCGGCGTGTTCGCCATCGCAGTTCACGCAATGGAATGCAAGGTTACAGTTATCTGAGGGATGATCTTGTTCACCACACTTGGCACAGGTTTGTCGGCCTCGGCAGCTTGGCGAACCGTGACCATACCTTTGACATTTAAAGCATCTGCGTGGGTTAGGGATGTACGCCCTTACGCGTATCTACATATCCAGCCTCGATTATCTCGGGCAGTTCACTTGTGCCAAACGTAAGTATCAGGTGTTTGGTTGGAATTTCTTTGTTCTCCCGTTTACTTTTTGTTCTATGTACTTCGATGACGTTCTGGTCCTTCAAGCCCTCAAGAAGTTCTTCACTCAAGTTCATGAGGTCATCGTCTGATATCACTCCCTTGCACGTATTCAGTGATCGATGTGGTGTCACCGTGATTTGAGCATCACCAAATGCAACCAGGTTTGAAATCTTTCCATGCTGCAGCTTATCACGTACCTCAAGCAGGAGGTCGCCGCTAGGCATTTTTGTCACTTTGTAGCCACTACCCAGTGCGTCCGTGAGGCATTTGGCAACAATGAATGGTGAGATGGTTCTGACAGCCTTTCCAGGGTTCTCAGTATGGATAACATGGTATCGCGGGAAGTTTTCATTGCATTGGATTGAAGCTTTCTTTGGTGCGTCCTCTTTTGTAGAGGACGATCAGGTAGCTAGGGGAAAGAAGATGCCATAAGATCTTAATTTCGGCAGCGATGCCAACCGCCCAACAAGGGTACGTTACAGAAGTCCCTGCAAGGGAAGTACTGCAAACGCCAGCTGTACAGCGTTGCTATAACCAAATACGACATTACCAAGACAGGTTAGCCACACAAGGTTAACCCTTGCCGCCTGGAAAATCAGAAGTTAAAGGAAGTGAATAGAAGACAGTAAAGATGGAAAAGTGAGAGAGAAAGACAAAAGATTGAAGAGTGAGTGGGACAGGAAAAGGCGACTGCCGATTTCCTCCAGCTGGGTCAGTCTGGAGGTACCGTCTATGTGAAGCAGAGGCCGAAGAGGTGTGTTGCCTCCGCCGGGGGGCCTTACAGGTCCAAACACCTGGCATCGGCTCAACCTCCAGGATCCCTTTTTCCCCAGACACGGCTATTTTTTGTGCCCCTCGGTGGATGAAAGCAACCTAAATAAACGTGAGGGAAACCCGCACCACCACAGGTATCGCAGCTTTAAACCAACTAAACATAAATGAAAAGGGTTATGAACCCAAAACTATTTTGAGAAAAAGCCAATAGAAAAAAATTTACTGCGAGATAGAGCCGAACCAAATGCCAAAATGATAGCGCGGGCAACGGAAAGTTCGACAGACCCAAAGGTCAGCATCGGCATGGGATGCGTCTCGACTGCGTTTATTAAGACATAGTTCACAAAAACACTGGATGCAAAGAGCGGAAAGAGAAGGTCTTTAGGGGAACAAGAAAGATGTCCAAGGCGGCAAGGCAGGCCCTCGAGAACACAGGCCAGGCAGGTGCGGACAGGTGGTTGTTTGCAGGTGGCCCAACATTCCAGGAATAGGGGACGTCGGTGAAAGAATAACTAAAGAATAGGCGGAAGGTAAATCGAAAAGGAGACACAAAACAATATGATGTGCCACAGAAAACAATCCAAAAGGCGTGGTCAGGGGAGCGAGAAGAAGAATGATGATGATGATAACAAGTATGAGGATGGAATCCAGACATTCCGCGATTAGTACCCCCGGAGCAACGCCCCACCTTAGTTAGCGTAACCAAGGGCACTAAACAACGAAAGCTGGATAAAGAGATGAAAGAGAAAAGAAAACAATTATGTGAGGGTGAGAAGAGAACAAGTAGTATAATAAACATAAAATAATCAAGAGGAAGCGCGGAATGTGAAAGAGGAAATTAGGTGATAAAGGCGAATTAACATTGCTTTCTTCCGCTGGCTAAGGAGAAGTGTAGGGCAGTGTGTAGGAGTGAGAATGAAGTCTCATGGTGATTCTTAAGTAAGGTAGAAACCTCGGAAGTTAAAGAGCAATGATTAAAGTAATGAAGTAGGTTGATACAGGAATCACCGCAGGCACAGTTACTATGATTGGAGAGATGAAATAGGAAAAACTAGAAAGATAATCGGGCATGACAGGTGAGAAGTTGAGCAAGAGGTTTACGGGGCGGGAAGAAGGCAGGTATCTTGAAGCCATTGGGAACCCAGCGGTAAAGCGCAGTGTCCGCGCTATCGCGCGACCAGGCAGCATGCCACTGTACGAGGATGCACGCATCCTCGATTTAATTGAGGCCTGTGAAATGAGAATGAACCTTGAAATTCCACTTGACGCAGCCGAACCGGCGATGCTGTCTGCAAGCTCATTGCCGTCAACACCCCGATGGGCGGGCACGTGGAATAAATAATAAGACGGGAGGGAATGACAGTATAGAAAGGAGGAGCTCTTTAATTTCATGGACATAGGTATTCGTGGTTATTCGGACATAGGTAATCGTGGTTCATGGATACTTCCCTCCGGGAAGTATCCTTAGTCCATTTCTATTTAACATCTACATAAATGACAGTTTTTATCCACCGCGAGGCAAAATTCATAAACTACGCAGATGATACAAGTGTTTTTTTTTTTATCAAACAACTCTTATACAGGCCTCATTAGTGCAGCGAACAATCTCTTCACCCATCTCTCAAAATGGAGCCAGGACTATTTTTGAAAAGTAAACTCCAATAAAACACAAGCAGTCATCTTTAAAACAAGAGGTACCTGCACTCCATTGACCCACAAGATATTTTGCAACTCTGAGAATATAGAGGTTGTTGACACAGTAAACGTACTTGGCGTATACTTTACCGACACATTGCAATGGGATGCTCACGTGGATTTTATACTCCAGAAACTGAGCCGCATAACAGGTATACTACATCGAATCGGTACCTTTTACCAACGTAAGCTAAATTGATCATTTATAATGCACTGTTTGCCTCGCATGTAAATTATTGCCATCTTGTATGGGGCACAACATCGGCTTCCAATCTCTCTAAAATACTACTGATGCAAAAAAAGTAATACGCGCTATTGCAAATCTGCCATACAACTCACACACTGAAGGTCTTTTCACCAAGTACAACATAACAAAAAGTCATCATCTCTACAAACAAATTCTCCTACGCACTTACTACTTTCAGGTAAAACATAGAAGCAACCTAATAACAAACATAGTAAACTTAAAAGAGTATACACCCACATATGACACGAGCAGCCATGAAAAATGGCTCATACCGTTTTCCAGAACAAATTACGGCCATCAAATTGTCGCAAACACCCTGCCACGGCTACTAAATTCTTATCTAGAAGCCGGAGTTGACATTCATGTCTTGACACCATCGGAGCTCATCTGTCTTGCGAAAACTATAATTTAAATCACCATGATACAGTGAAACCACGTGTACTCACAGTGAAAGAAATGTAATTATTCCCTTTAATCGATGTAACCCACTGTTATTTGTTTTTCATTTCTGAAAGTGTTCTGTGCCACCGTTCTGCCAATATGTAAAGGGGGCCAGGGACCACTCAAGCTGCCGATAAGCAGCTTTTACCTTGGCCCCCTCCATTTGCTTGTAAATGGGCCCAAATAAAATGAAATGAAATGTGGTCAAAGTGGATATGGCATGGAGAAGCGAGAGGCAATCAGAATTAGAGCACTGCACGGGCTCGGGCTTACCCGAAAACCCGGGCCCGGCCCGGCCCGTGGGCCGGGCCGGGCCGGGTAGAGGAGTTTTTTCACGGGCTCGGGCCGGGCTCGGGCACGGCGTGTGCTTTTTGATCCGGGCCCGGGCCGGGCTCGGGCTTTCTGCGAGTTATTCTCGGGCTTCTCAACTCTGAAAAACATGTATTTTTCGGTTTCGGCCGGGGTTCGGGCCGGTTTCGAGTCGGGCCGGGCTCGGGCTTAAGGTAAAGGGGTGGCGGGCCGGGCCGGGCGGGTAACGTAGATTATTTCCGGGCCCGGGTCTCGCCATAAAAGTTTTCATCGGGCTCGGGCGGGCCGCCCAATGTGAAAACGGGCCCGGGCCGCAAAAATCGGCCCGTGCAGTGCTCTAATCAGAAGATATATGAAGCGGGGTAGCATGAGGTAAAGTGCGGACGTATGTGAGGGCCTCTAATAACGCGATGACCTCAGTAGCATAAGCACTAGTTGCGCCAATGATCCTGTATCGACCCCCTTTAATGATGCGGCCGTGAGGGTGAAACAAGACGAAAGCAGAACTAGCGGAGAAAGAGGCGTAGGAACCATCTGTATACAGATGGTATACAGCCAGGGGGGATGTTACACGACGGACTTGATGGAGTTCCAGAAGTTCAAAAGGAAGGCGAAATTTAAGACTAGGGTGAATGAGCCAGGGATTAAGAGGATACTGGGTATCACGGGGGTCGTACGTTGAGGGGCCGTAGAAGGTAAGGGTTTTAAGACTAAAAGGGAAAACTGAGCATTTAATCGATCCAATTCAATAGGTAGGGGGAGAGCATGTACGAGAACCTGAAGGGAGGAAGTGCGGGTGGTGCGAAACGCGCCAGTCATAGTTAAGAGGAGAGTGCGTTGAATAGAGTTTAAGTTTAAATTGCGAAGTCGGGAAAGTCGGCCACCAGAACGCGGAGGCATAAGTGATAGAAGGAAGAAGCACCTGATTGTAAAGCAAATGATTGTAAGCAAATGCATGCGGATGAATAAGAGGAGACGGGTGGAGAGAAGATCGGATTTCGTACGGAGGTAATTTAAGTGTTCGTTAACCGTGAGAATGGCATCAAAAATAACGCCCAGAATCCTAATACTAGTTTTTGATTGCAGGGAGGTTCCGTTGACACGAACAATGGGTTGACGGGTGCGTGATGACGATGATGTATGACTATTAGGAAAGTAGAGAAAAAAGGATTGGTCGGTGCTGATAATAACTTTACACCGAGAAGCCTAAGCAGAAATAAGACTGAGATTCAGAAGCTTTCGCTTCAAGCTCTAATCTACTGGTGGGGGAAATCACTATCACCGTGTCATCTGCGTATGCTTGGGCGAAGACATCTGGTGGAAAAGGGATTTCAAGCAGGCCGTATATAACAATGTTCCACAATAGTGGACTGATAGGGGAACCTTGAGGGCTGCCCAATGTGGGAGTAGCGGATACCTCGCCAGCCTGGGAACGGAAAGTGACGTTACGGTTTTGGAGAAATGAACGTAGAAAAGGTGGTAGAGGTTGTTGGGGCAGTTATGGGAGCGGAGAAAGTGTAAAACCGTGGGATGCCAAACGGTATCAAAAGCGCTTTTGAAGTCCAGGAAGATGAGTAACGCGTTAAGTTTCTTGTCTTTAAACGAGTCGAGAGTCTTACGGAGGCGCTAGAGGGCGATTGGCGCACTTTTCTCATGCGTGAATCCAAAATGATTTTTGTGAAGCAGGTTGGAGGAATCTAAGAAAAAGTAAAGGCGGGAATTTAGTAAACGTTCTAAAATTTTGCCGAATAATGAATTCATCACGATGGGTCGATAAGACGAAGGAGAGTCGGGAGGGCGGTTGGGTTTCACGATAAAAACAATACGTGCTTTGCGCCAATGAGAGGGGAAGTAGGATAAATTGAGACACTGATTGAACAAGAAAACAGAAAAGGCCGAATGATATTGGAATAATGTTTTTAGCATGGGCAAAGTTCACGACACCATCGAGGCCACGTGAAGCATGTACATTTCCGGAATTAACAGCGTGCTCGATTTCGCCGACAGTGAACGGCAGATCATTGACAGGAGGGTGATAAGGAGTGTCGGTGATAACTCTAAGGCGTGTATGATAGAGGTCATCTGTTGCAGGGGAGTCCAGGGAGATCTGTTGCGTTAACAGAAACTTGGCGGAATCGAGCATGCTCGACGTAAAACTGCCATCGGGAAGGGGAAGAGAAGGGAGTTGATTTGAGACGTTAATTTTGTCAAATAAAATTCGGAAAGGAAGACCAAACAGATTACGTTAGGAAAAGTCAGAACAAAGCTATTTCGAGGCCGAGGTTTTAGCGCGGTCAATATGGATTTTATAGGCGGCGTGAGCGTCGTAATACTGGTCCTTGAATATCTGGCGAAGTAGTGGGTCTGAGGTTCTCTGGAAACGCCGCGTAAAGCACGGAAAACGCCGGGTAAAGCACGCGTGCCCGTCGGCCACGTTCCCATCCGCGTGGTAAAGAACGCTAGGCAGCAAGTTGCTCTGGCATCAACCGTGGTTGTGACTCCGCTATTTATGCAGACAGCTTCATTGATGGCAGCTCCTATTGGAGACTTTCAGGCCAATCGGCTGTTATCCCTTCCTCTGTCGGTGGACGCCAAGTTCATGACCTTCCTCATGTCAACGCTCATGACGGCGTCTGTGGAAGGACGATATCCCTTTGCTGAGGTTGATCTATCTATCAGAGTGTTTGGTCATGCAGTCCAAGGCTCCACTCCTCACTCGAGTTCCAACCAGGGTAGGGGTTGACCTTGTGCCGAAGAGTGTCAAGGGGAGAATGACCATCTACACGGTTGGTCAGCCGAAGGGGAAGATAGCAGCAGTCGACTTGGCGCAGTTATTCCGCAAGATGACCGGCAAAATTAACAACAAGATGACCAGGCTGACTTTCAAATGAGACTTGGGGACAACAACAGCAATCATTCCAATACGTAGCAAGATTAGCGGCTATGGTCAACAGGCCCGTACGTCTTGTCTTCTGACTACGGCGTACTGGAACGCTGGGGTGAAGTAGTGTTCAAGTCGAGGTGACCACACCCAAACGCAATTCTGGGGGTGATTGGTGGAGAGGTGACCATCTTGCATGTCCTGATCGATCAGGAAGTCTAGAGACCAATGGACATCTCCGGCAAGGACCTTGATGTTCTACGTGCATCTGAGGTGAATGCGGCCCCGGCCGGGCCCGGGCTTTCGGGTCGGCCCGGGCCCTTGCAGTGCTCTAGTTTGGAGTGGTGCAACGACCGGATGTGCGATCTGGTGAGCTTCTAGACGTAATTGTTAGAACATTTTATGAAATTTATGACAAACACTTCTTACAAAAATTAACACGTTCGAAAAACGGGCCACACAAGCGAACGCATGGCGGACGCCTCAATCACGTACTGAGAGAAATCGCGTTCATCCAATGCGCAAAAGATCTCAGAAAACTTGAGAACCAGAACTCAGAAACGAACTGCGCGTTTTGTTAGAGCGCGTGTTGCGTACAGAAGACAAATTGAAGACCCGAAGGCATAAGCGCGCAAATTATTCTGTACTGAGAGCTCGAAAAAGAGCCTTTTCGGTATAACGTTGAAGTCAGCGTTTCAAAAACTTCGACCGCCAATTATATTGCCTGCCCTTCGAGCTCCTGCTGGAGATATGACTGGCGACGTATTGGCATCTGCAGCATTATTGCTTCGCACACAGGTTTCCCGCGATGATATCAGCCACGACACACCCAGACACAGAAAATTAGAGCGGTGCGGGGGTCCCGGCCGTCGCGAGGCGCAACGATGTACCGTTCTCCTGGGCGAAATTGAACATGCCATGGCACTTGGCAGGACTAGCTCAGCTCCGGGTCTTGAGGGCATAACCTTTCATATATAAAGAAGTTGTGGTTGAGGACCGACTGCCAGGCGGTTGGAGGTGTTGTCTTTAGTTTGTTTTTTACCAGGAAGCCGTTGCAAGAGTGAGGATACGAGTGCCCCGACTGGCGAGAAGCTGGAGCTGAGCAATGAAACATCCTTTTATAGGAATTGCTGACTCAGATAATCGAGGAGCTGGACGGATGTTGTCAGAGGAAATGGAGTAGCAAAATGACGTTGGTAAAGTTCTTCAGCTAGGATTGAAACCGATTATCCAGTGTGAATCGGGAACGATACGTAAATTCCTTCAATTTCCAACACTGCATAAATTCCTTTCTTACGGCTCCAGATGTGACAAACATTATGTGATCGTCCGGGTCACCTGTATCTTGTCGTCTTCCGCGACATGCTGAACTTTTTCTGAAACTTTCGGAGAGACTAGCAGACCTTTTTCCAAATGGCCAATCTTTTCACATTTACGAAACTTATGTGTCTTAGCTTTGCAGAAAGCGCTATTCGCAAGGTAGTCCAAAGAACCAAGACGATAGCATTCTTGCTCTTCAAAGCTCGAAGACTTTCAATTTGCGTATTATAGCATTTGCACGTGCCACACTGAATTTCTCTCCTATTTGAAGTGTTTGTGTCTTTAACGTGATGCACTTGTGCTTCCGGTTGTGCAAGTTCCCTCGCTTCTGTGGTCGCTTGATCATGCTGTCTCGCAATGGTAAGGGCCGATAAAGCGTAAGAGACTTTTCAGTAGAAAGACGTTCGCGCAAATATCGCTAGTAGTTTTTCTATGAGCTGGTCGCGTATCATGTGGTCCGCCAAGTCACGAAATTGCATGCTCCTATGAGACCTCGTAGCAAGGTGGACGTAATCGACCGCAGTCTCACCTGGGGCTTGTGCACGTCGACGGAAACGGTGGGGCGCTGCAGTGACCTTGACAGCACTTGTAGTGGTCTTCAGCACCGCAATGGCGCGGTCGAACTCATCTGGGCCAGGAGACGTCAACGTCCCTCCAGTGGCGCTCGAAGCCAAAATACGCGAGTCGTCCTGCCGACGTCAGAGTCTGGAATATACGTTGTCCTTCCAAGACCAAGCAGTTGAGCAGAATCGCCTTCCGACGTATGGCAGGTAGTTCGGAGGGCGCCCGACGCCACCATGCAGTTATTGAACGATTGATCCAATGGGGTTGACTGGGTGTCCAGGTGAGGACAGCAAAGGGGGTGGCGATTGTTAGCTCCGAAATACTCATCGTAGAGGATGATACGCAGCAATCTAAGGCACAGATGAAGAGCAAGCCGGTAGCACATGGGCTGTTAAATCCTCGTCGCCAAATATGTTGTATCGTGCATAATTACTCAATGGAGACATTACTGAGTCCCTGATGAAGATTCCATCTTCATCTTTTCTCACGCGGTTCCAAGCACGCGCCTTCTAATGGCGCTGCAGTCGGCAGCGACGCCTTATATAACAGCTGGCAAATAGTCACTCTTGATTCTTGAGGTCCCAGGCCATCTTTTGGTATCTTTGGTTCTCGATAAAACGCTGTGAGCACGATGTTGTGGCTGTTTCAATACCTGAGGTGGATAATGGCCACCAGTGGGGTAGAAAACGCGACGAAAATAGCAAATAAGTTAGCTTCTACTGCGTCTAGAAAGCGGATTTTTGCGGCAAAAAATGCCCGAGATGTTTGTACTGGAGGAGTACCAAAACTGAAAGCAGTACTCACGGCTTAGATGGTTAAAAAGTTGGAAAAAACCTCCTTCCAGCCAAACCAGCAGCCGCAGGCCGCGGAAACGCTGATGATAGTTGATATGGACAGTATGTGGTGAAGCTAGGAAGGGCCTCCCTGCTCCCCTAATGTATCGCAGGAGGAGGAAAAAGAAAAAAGGAAGAGAGCAAGAAAGACGAGAGTATTATAAGAGGAAGTTATAATAAAAGGGAGAGTAAAGAATAAGTGTAGAAATAAACAAAAAGGAAGATAAGAATTTAGGTAGATAAGGATAGGGATAAGCAGAGAGCGTTGTGAGGCCACCATCAGCGTCTCCTGCCAAGGCAACAGGCGTTGGAGCGGGCATTTATTGGAATAAAATGAAATAAACCAAGTATACAGCGGGTTTTTCTTGTGCTCTTGACTTACAAAATTCTTCATTTTGTCTGTACTCTGGGATTCTTCTGAAATTGATGACCGTGCCAAGGTATCGATGAAAGGATATCACCTGTAGAGAATTCCTTGAATAGTTGTAGATGTGAAGGTAATCGTCCACCCGCTGAGTGTTCCTCTTTATCGGAAGCTTCGTTGTAACCTGCGAACTCAACTAGAAATAGATTTGTGCTATACTTCTCTCGTGTAAAACAGATAATGTTTTCGATAGAATATCGTTCCTGAGCTGCCATGTTAGTTCTTGGTTGTGTGCATGAAAATTATGAATATTTCGTGCTAATCATTAAGAATAGTTCAAGCTATGTTATATGTGGTTACCCTGTTGGTATTTTGGTAAACTAACTAGTGTTGGCCATTTGCTGCAGCCCAGTAGGTGGGGGAAAAGCCCAAAGCTCCTCCACCATGCCTCACGGGCTACATCAGTTGGTTAAGGATGTTGTATATGTGTGATGTTTGTTTAGTGTAGTTCTTGTGCTAAAATATACGTTAATTATACCTGTGGAAGGTTTTCGTTAACAATGGCCACCATTTTTTCCTAAATTTATGTCATTTTCTTTCTTTAATTATTTCTGGCTTCCGTTTCTTTACTTCATTTCCTAGTAGTTCTTGTAATTTTTTTTCCGTTCTGTGACTACATTTGACAATTTAGAAAGTAGTGGTCAAAATTGTTACTCTTTTCCACAATAACAAATACAATTTGTTTTTGAATTTACATCACTCGCGCCTCCCCTCCGCCGAGTGATTCAGCAGAAAATCGCCGAAGTCATGCCCGAATATCACCAGCGCCCTCCGGCACCAGCGCCACTTAGCTACGCTCAAGTTGTCGCCAGGCCAGCCCAACCAATCACTGCGGCTGCTCCGTTTAGTTACGCTGAAGCCGTCGCTGCACCTCAGGCGTTCGAAGCGGTTGTGCCGCCTACGTACGCCGATGTCACTAGCCTCCGTCTGCAGCCATATCAGCAGCCGCTACGTCCATCGCGTCCTGAACCATGGGTGGGACCCTCTCCGCCAAACCGTTGGCGCACTTCCGACAACCGTCCCATATGCTTTGCGTGTGGTTACGCCGGCCATGTTGCACGTTTTTGAAATCGCGTGCAGTCGCCTCGAGTCGCATCACCCGTCATGAGCCAGTCCAGCCGCCCTAATTACGAACCACCGCCGCCTGTGTCACCGACGTTCCGCCCAGCTGCTTCTACCCGCCATTCGCCGTCTTCACGACGTCGCTCATTGTCGCCGATGCGGCCACGTCAGGTCGCACAAGATCGGGAAAACTAGTCGTCGCAGTCCACGAGGCAAGGGCTGGGACGCTATCGAACTGTGAAAGCCCTCAGGAGCAACCATCGAACATAATAGACGTGCTTGTAGGCGGTGTTCGCGCATCTGCCCTTATAGACACTGTAGTCGCCGTATCCGTTATGGACGCCAAACTTAGCCGTTTCCTACGAAAAGTGACGACGCAACTTTCGGGGCTATCCCTTCGTACGGCTAGCGCCCAAAGTATTCACCCAACAGCAGTATGCACAGCTCGCGTCGTCATTCGGGACGTCATGTATGCCGTCGAATTCATCATCATTCCTGCATGCTCGCACGACATCATCCTGGGATGTCATTTTCTCTCCCGCCACAACGCCGTCATGCATTGCACACCCGCCGAAATAGAGCTCTCGCCGTTCTCAGAGATGACGCCGGCAGACAGACCATCACTTTCGAACAAGATATTCGTCACAGACGATACCAAAGTGCCTCCGAATGCGTCAGCGGCTGTGTCAGTGTTCTGCGACGGTCTCTGCGACACAATTGCACTCCTTTCGCCATCTGACCACATTCGCACTAAGAAAGGATTGTTGGTGCCCTTTGTGAGAGCGCAAATCACTCACGGTGACAGCGCTATTTTTGTTAGCAATCCATCCCCATATACTGTCACATTGCTGCGAGGGGAATGTCTCGGCAGAGTGGAACCCCTCGAAGACGCACAAGTTGTCGACGCACCCGATGACACGCACTGGCCCAGCTCCTGTACGCTCGGTGCTGTTTCGAAGTCGGATTCATCGCCCGAAGATGTATTTGGCTCCTCCATCGATGAAAACCTTACGCCGGTCCAGCGTTCACAGCTTCTGTGCCTGTTGTAAGAATTTCGCCCATCTTTCGACGTCGCGCAGACTTCCCTGGGCCGCACGTCCACTGTCACGCATGGCATCGACACTGGCTCCCAACGGCCACTGCGGCAACGCCCATGTCGCGTATCTCCTGCAGAGCGTCGTGTAATTACCGAGAAAGTCGACGACATGCTTCGACGGCATGTTATTCGACTATCAAACAGTCCCTGGGCGTCTCCGGTCGTTCTTGTTGCGAAGAAGGACGGTTCCGTACGGTTCTGTGTGGACTACCGACGGCTCAATAAGATCCTGCCACGAATAGACGACGCGATTGACAGCCTCCAAGGAGCTGAATTCTTTTCATCGCTCGATTTGCGCTCAGGGTACTGGCATGTCCCTCTCGCTGAGGACGCTCGACCGAAGACAGCCTTCGTCACGCCCGACGGCTTGTACGAATTCAACGTCACGCTGTTCGGACTGTGTAATGCGCCCGCGACCTTCGAGCGCATGATGAATACCGTCTTGCGCAACCTGAAATGGCACAGGTGCTTGTGCTACCTCGACGACGTCGACGTTTTCGATCCGGACTTCAACGCCTCCGGCAAGTTTTGACGCGTTTGAGCAACGCCGGCCTACAGTTGAACCTAAAGAAGTGCCGATTTGCAGCACGGCAGCTGACAATACTGGGCTACGTCGTGTCCACGGATGGCATTCTCCCAGATCCAGCCAAGCTTCGGGCCGTAGCCGAGTTCCCCAGACCTACGTCCGCCAAAGAACTGCGCAGTTTCGTAGGTCTCTGTTCCTATTTTCGACGTTTCATTCGAAACTTCGCCACTATTATATCGCACTGACGAAGCTCCTTGGCAGTAAGGGGCCCCTCGACTCGCGGTCGTCAGTGTGCGAGGACGCGTTCGCAAAGCTCCGTCGTTTGTTGACGTCTCCGCCCATACTACGCCACTACAGATGTACACACGGACGCCAGCGGTGTTGGCCTTGGCGCTGTCCTTGCGCAGCGCAAGCCAGGGTTCCCTGAATATGTCGTGGCGTATGCAAGTGGTACGCTTACTAAAGCCGAGGCCAACTACATCGTCTCCGAAAAAGAATGCCTGGCGATCAACTGGGCCCTTACGAAGTTTCGCCCTTATTTGTATGGCCGCCCGTTCGATGTCGTTACCGACCACCATGCACTCTGCTGGCTGTCGTCGTTGAAGGATCCCTGAGTCCGTCTCGCCCGTTGGGCACTTCGTCTGCAGGACTACGACATCCGCGTGCTCTACCGCAACGAACGCCAACATGCCGATGCCGACGTCCTCTCGCGCTCCCCCTTACCCGATGACAACGCCCGCTGCTCACGAGCTCAACTGGCCGTTTCTTCCATCGACCTTGACACCATCGCTACAGAACAGCGCAAGGACCAATGGATTGTCTCGCTCATAGACTTGCTCACTGATCCGTCGGCAACACCACCCACTCGCGCATTGTGTCGTCAGGCCCACCATTTCGCCGTTCGCGACGAGCTACTTCACCGACGCAATTACAGCGTCGACGGCCGCCAGTGGTTACTGGTAGTACCCCGCAGTCTCCGTTCCGAAATATGCGAATCGTTCCACTCTGATCCTCGGCTCTCGAGCGGCGCTCGTGCTGAGAGTCCGTGCTGCGCTTTTTGGACTGTCGCCCTTGCGCCGCTTTAAGCGCCGTCAACCCACACCCTTATATTAGCAACATCGCATGGCCCATTCTGGGCAGTTGTCTGTCCATTTGTATAATCTGAGAAATATTCACTCGTTCTTATTTTTTGTTTTCTCGACTTCGCAGGTTGACATCGGCGACGGGGTGCTCGTAGAGGAGGGGACCCTTGCTCGCTGAGAAAAGACAGCAGCAACTAAGCCTGCCGCTTTGCAAGGGGTCTCCTCCGGGCAGTCTTCACTCCTGAGGAGCTGATAAACAAATCCTTATTTGGGAAAAAATCGAACGCCCACAAAGAAAATGTTGCCAAAGAGGCATTGGACCCTCGGAGGGTGAATGCAGTGCTCGGTATGTATGCAAAATACTTCTGTGCTTTAAAGAACATATATGTTTTAATCCCAAACGCCAGCTAGTCTCCTCTTGCCTGTTTGTACTGATATTGCCAACAACGAAACCCAGTTGTTCATGGTGCACTTTCCTTTACTAGCAGTAATGGGTCATGCATGTTAGCTCAAGTACTCTTGCATATGAATTTATAGATCTCATAGAGAATATTGTACTTTAGGCAAAATTTATTGCTTTCATATTATTGTTTGCATTAAATATTAGGGATAAACCATCTAATTGACTTTCTGAGTGAGTAAATTATATATGCAGGAAATTGGGTTAAGAGAATATTTTGGGAAACTGAAATTTGCAGGCCAGAGCTTTAGGAACTGTGACAATAGTTTTAGGCTGTTCCCTCTTTTGCGGAAACAACCTTGCACCATTTCTCAATGCAGTAAAGTATATGCATTGTATAAATGTGCCCCATCCTTGCCATTTCCTCTGCAAGTATACAGGGATGACGGCCACAATTTTAGCATTTATGTGAACTTGCATGTGAACCTTGTTAAACAGCTGTTCTATATATGTGATGTGTTAACCTGAACATGATGTTAATTAACAGTGACCATCTTGCTTCTGTGCAGGGTTCACACTGCAAAATTACAAGGAAACGTCAGCGCTTAATGTAAAAAACACGCTGTCGTCGATGCTGGCTCGCGACTACGCACCAGCTGCCGTGCAGCAGCCAAATTAGTTACTTTTTATATTCTATAATTTTTCGAATTTTCTATAAATTTTGTTCAAATAAAATTCTTTTTTATTAAGTGCTCACTTGCATCTGTTTTCCATGTACATGCACCTTCTAGGTTGCATATTGCCGTTTACCAACATGTTCACACGTACTGACAAATGTTTACAATATGCTACTATAGGGTGGCTAAATATATGTAGGACAATTCTTACTAGGGGGCTAATAAAACGTCAGTGGCAAGTACATAAATGTGTAACTAAAATGTTGCCACAATGTTACTACAGAGACTAAGGACTTGTGTTGGCTGGTGGTTACTAGAATGTTTACAGACTGTATGAACATCCTTCAATTGAAGTACGGTGGCCAATTGTTGACAGGATATTACTAGGGTGTATAAACACAAATGTTAATAGGCGATTGGTAGGAAGTTGACGTATATACAAGCATTCTATTATTGGAAGAATGTTAATATGGTGTATAAAGACTTGGTATTAGGGGATTGGTAGGAAGTTGAGAGAACGTTTACAAACATTCTTCAATTGGAAGAATGTTGGTAGGAAGTTCGCAGAAGATATATGAACATTCTTCATTTGAAAGAATGGTAATAGGGTGTATAAAGACAAATGTTACTATGAAATTGGTAGGAAGTCTAAAGACGCCTTTTGAACCTGTTTCTATTGGGAGTTGGTGGCCAATTGTTGACAGTGTGTTACTAGGGGATTGTTAGAATGTATAAAGACAGTTGGTAAGACTCCAATTGACTGTTGGTAGGTTCTTGTAACAATTGTCTAAAGACTGTCTAAAAAATGTTGCTACAAATTTTTATAAAGGGATCGCCTGTGGGACGTCACGAAACGTTACTTGGACGGCGATAATATACAGGTGCAGCTCAACTCGTACTTGCGGGAAGTCTTCTCCGAGGATAACCCGGCTGCGAGAGCGTCTCGGGGCCATAAAGTGGAGAGCCGGTGTAATCTTTTTCCTAGCTTTCCCGCACGGGAGCGCCGCCGTGCGGCGGTCCCATCTGAAGGTGTGGACGGGTGACGGCAGGTTACAGCATAAGACCACTATGAAAATGTTGGGGGTTATATTTGATTCGCGCCTGGGGTTTAAGGAACACGCGGATTACTTACCGGGAAAATTGGAAATTCTTTCACCTAAAGATTTAGCTTTCTTCAAAATTAATTATTCGACAACCCGCTCCGCGGTGAGGACGCTTTATCGTCAGGTCATATACTAACTGCCGTCACCTATGCAGCTCCTGTTTGGTGGTCACCGTATGCGGACTCCATCCTAAAGGCCAAAGTGCAATCGATACAGCGGTTACCGTTGATTGCACTGACTGGGGCCTACCGCACGACGCGCTCCGCGGCTCTGCAGGTGCTGGCCCGGGCGCCGCCGTTGGAGCTCGAGCTAGATCGCCTGTGCGCCGAGTTTTCACTCTGAATTGCGGGAGCCCACCTGTTACGGCCCCACCTACTTCCACCCGGTCGTAATAGAGAGTTCGACCGCGACATTTGGTTGGACCACCCTGCGGAGCGGCACAGCCAGCGTCTCAACGGCGTCTCAACGCACGTGATGCGGTGGCTGTGACGAAAGAGCGTGCGCATCATATTTACACCGACGGCTCTTACACCAGTCTATCGGCGGGCGCTGCTATTGTGGTGCTCGGTCCGACTCAGGCCGCTAGCAAGGTCCGGCGGTTCCGACTTGCGCGCGCTACCGGCGCTTATTGCGCTGAAGCTACAGCATTGTAGGAGGCGCTTATTTATGTAGACACCTTGTCTACGCGCCTACCCATTCATATATATACAGACTGTCCGTCGTTGCTGATGGCTATCGCGACCCCGGCCTCGGCTGACGCGCGCGTGGTACAGATCAACAAAGCGCTTTTGCGGCTTAGTGAAAGGTTCCAAAGGTACAAAATGAAGGTAGTGCAAGCCTATGCCCCAACCTCTAGTCACGATGATGAAGAAATAGAACAGTTTTATGAAGATGTTGAACTAGCAATGAGAAAGGTGCAAACTCAGTATACTTTAGTCATGCGCGACTTCAATGCAAAAGTGGGGAAAAAGCAGGTTGGTGAGCAAGCCATTGGCAACTACGGCATCGATTCTAGGAATGCAAGAGGAGAGATGTTAGTAGAATTCGCGGAAAGGAATAGGCTCCGAATAATGAATACCTTCTTCAGGAAGCGCAGCAACAGGAAGTGGACCTGGAAAAGCCCTAATGGAGAAACAAGGAATGAAATAGATTTCATACTCTCTGCCGATCCAAGCATAGTGCAGGATGTAGAAGTGTTAGGTAAGGTTAAGTGCAGTGACCATAGGTTAGTGAGGTCTAGGATTTCTCTCAATTTGAAGAGAGAGAGAGTGAAATTAGTCAAGAGGAAACAGGCCAACCTAGAGGCAGTCAGGGTAAAAGCAGACCAATTCAGGCTGATGCTCGCAAACAAATATGCAGCTTTAGAACAGGAAGATGAAGATAACATAGAGCTAATGAATGAAACCGTAACTAGGCTGATCTCAGAAGCAGCAATTGAAGTGGGAGGTAAGGCACCAAAGCAACCTGTAGGGAAGCTCTCCCAAGAAACAAAGGACCTAATAAAGAAACGGCAAAACATGAAAGTGTACAACTCAAGAGATCAGATAGAATTCGCTGAACTGTCAAACTGATCAACAAGAAGAAAGTAAGGGATATTCGAAATTATAACGTGGGGAAAATTGAGGAAGCCGTAAAATATGGACGCAGCATGAAATCAGTAAGAAGAAAACTAGGCATAGGACAAGGCAAGATGTATGCACTGAAAGATAAGCATGGTAATATCATCAGCAATTTCGATGACATAGTAAAAGCAGCAGAAGAATTCTATACTGACCTGTACAGTAGCCAAAACAGCCAAGCTTCTTCCATTCGAAATAGTGATGAACCGGATACAGAAGCTCCTTCTATAACTAGCGATGAAGTTAGAAGGGCCTTGAAAGATATGACCAGGGGAAAAGCGCCTGGAGAAGATGGAATAACAGTAGATTTAATCAAATATGGAGGAGATATCATGCTTGAAAAGCTTGCGGCCCTTTATACGCAATGCCTCACCACTTCAAGTGTACCAGAGAGCTGGAAGAACGCCAACATTATACTTATCCATAAGAAGGGAGACGTTAAAGAATTGAAGAATTACAGACCCATTAGCTTGCTTTCAGTATTGTATAAAATATTCACCAAGATAATTTCCAATAGAATCAGGACAACACTTGACTTCAGTCAACCAAGAGAACAGGCTGGCTTCAGGAAGGGGTATTCTACGATGGACCATATCCATGCCATCAATCAGGTAATCGAGAAATCTGCGGAGTACAATCAACCTCTCTATATGGCTTTCATAGATTATGAAAAGGCATTCGATTCAGTAGAGATATCAGCAGTAATAGAGGCATTGCGTAATCAAGGAGTGGAGGAGGCATACGTGAATATCTTGGCAAATATCTACAAGGATTCCACAGCTACCTTGGTTCTCCACAAGAAAAGTAGAAAGATACCTATCAAGAAAGGGGTCAGGCAAGGAGACACAATCTCTCCAATGCTATTCACTGCATGCTTAGAAGAAGTATTCAAGCTCTTAGACTGGGAAGGATTAGGAGTGAGGATCGATGGCGAATATCTCAGCAACCTTCGGTTTGCAGATGACATTGTCCTATTGAGCAACAATGGAGAGGAATTACAACAAATGATTGAGGACCTTCATCGAGAAAGTGCAAGAATTGGGTTGAAGATGAATATGCAGAAGACAAAGATAATGTTCAATAGCCTGGCAAGGGAACAAGAATTCAGGATCGCCCGTCAGCCTCTAGAATCTGTAAAGGAATATGTTTATCTAGGTCAATTACTCACAGGGGACCCTGATCATGAGAAAGAAATTTACAGAAGAATAAAATTGGGTTGGAGTGCATACGGTAGGCATTGCCAAATCCTGACTGGGAGCTTACCACTGTCGTTGAAATGAAAAGTGTACAATCATTGCATTCTACCGGTGCTAACATACGGGGCAGAAACTTGGAGGTTAACAAAGAAGCTCGAGAACAAGTTAAGGACCGCACAAAGAGCAATGGAACGAAAAATCTTAGGAGTAACGTTAAGAGACAGGAAGAGAGCGGTGTGGATCAGAGAACAAACGGGGGTAGACGATATTCTAGTTGACATTAAGCGGAAGAAATGGAGCTGGGCAGGCCATGTAATACGTAGGATGGATAACCGGTGGACCATTAGGGTTACAGAATGGATACCAAGAGAAGGGAAGCGCAGTCGAGGACGGCAGAAAGTCAGGTGGGATGATGAGGTTAGGAAATTCGCAGGCGCAAGTTGGAATACGCTAGCGCAAGACAGGGGTAATTGGAGATCGCAGGGAGAGGCCTTCGTCCTGCAGTGGACATAAATATAGGCTGATGATGATGATGATGATGATGATGATGAAAGGTTCCACATTGATCTGTATCACGTGCGGGGCCACGCCGGTGTGTTCGGGAACGAACTTGCTGATGCAGCGGCGTGCGCGGCGGCAACATATGACATCCTTCGCTATTCAAAATCCTCCGTTTCCTCCAGGGATGGATGGATGGAAAAACTTTATTTTGCTCCATTGGGTCGCGCTAGATTCCTAGCCCGAAGCGGGCCGCTCCCACGTTGGGACCGAAAGGCCTAGCCTATCGGCCGCTTCGCGGGCCCGTTGGACTGCCCATAGCTGTTCATCTAATGTGAGACTGCGTAGAGCTGCGTCCCACCGCTCTTCAGTGTTGTCCTTGTCGCTGCGTAACGCGGAGAAACGCCAGAGCATATGACTTAGATCAATGGTGTCGTTACATTTATCGCATGTTGTATTAGTAGATATCTCCGGATAGATCTTGTTGATTAATAAAGGGTTCGGATAAGTTCTTGTTTGTAAGAGCCTTAGCGTAATGGCTTGAGCTCTATTTAGTTTACTATGCGGGGGGAGGGGGGGGGGAAGACCCTGCGTTGTAGGTAGAAGTGCTTGGTTAGCTCGTTGTACGTGAGGAGGTGGTCCTTGTAATCAGGAACCTCAGCATCTTCTTGCCTTGTGGCTGCACGGTTGGCAAGTCCTCGTGCAGCATTGTGGGCAGATTCGTTGAGGTTCACGGGAGCACCGTTGATTTCTCCCATATGAGCAGGAAACCAGATGATCGTGTGGGGTTTGACGACCTTTCCGTCGAGAATTGCCAGGGCCTGTCTAGAGATGACTCCTTTGGCAAATGCTCGGACGGCTGCCCTAGAATCGCTGTGGATCCTGGATGTCTTTTGGTCTAAAAGTGCCAATGCGATGGCTACTTGTTCTGCAATGTCTGGTTGCGTGGTGTACGTGGAAGCCGAGTTGACGACTTCACCTTTGCCGTTCAGAATGACTGCTGTGAAGGCTCGTGTATTGGGCATGAAAGCCGCGTCGAAATCAAAATTTTACAAGCAGATGTGTTCTTATTAGTACCGTGATTGGCATTTAAATCATCAAGACAAATCTCTATATCACTGGGTCCCGGACGTTTTGTCGATCCCAGCTTATTTTCCATCAGCGCAATCAGTGGTGCGAGTAATTACTGGTCACGGGCGCTTCCCGTATTACTTACACCGCTTCGGTCTTAAACTGGATACTTTCTGTCCTTGTAGTGAAGAATGCACATCGTTTATTGACTACCTTAGCGATTATTCATTCAAGGCGTCGCTAGCCGCCCGCCTTCTTCGACCCTCGGGCGGCCCTCGCATCACACCTGACCAATATCGTGGTCTTTTGGCCTCTAAGAAAAATCGTGCACTTTTGACACGCATGGAGCGCGTTATCAGCCGCGGGTTCCCAGACTCGCCTGGCGGCGTCGCGTTTCGGGACGCCACTTCACCCTTTGCGGCCTCGCTCGCGGGGCGTGCTTTTGGTGCGCCTTCGCGTCTCTCGGCCCACTCGCGACGATGGGTGATGGGTTGGGATTTGCCCCCGGTTGGGCGCGACACCAGCCTTCTCGCCTTCACGGACATACGGTGGCCTGTTGGCACTTCTCAAGGCCCCTGTACTAACGCCCTCGCTTGCGCACAGCAGCGGTTCGCCGTTCGCATACTCATGCTCGCGTTATTACCGCCCGGCGTGGCTGGCGTCGCTATCCAGCCACTGGGATGGTCACTTTCTCAAAATTCCGGCTACGACGCTGGCTACCCGTCAGCCGTTTTTGGCTCTTTTACGTGTGCCCATGCTGCACACGGTACGGGCGTGACCGGGAGTCGGGGCTGCCTCTTCGTCCCAGCGACTTGGGAGGTGGTAGTTTCCTTTTTTCACAACACGCTTGAGCTCTCGTATGAGTGCGTTCGGCCGGCGTGATTGCCGACGGCCACTGTAGCCGCATTTCACAGCACTGCCCTTGCGCCGTCGACAGCGGTGCTTTTCTGTGATAAGGCGCTGTAACCTGGAGCGTGATTCTTCGCGCTCGGGTTCTTAATTACGTGCTCAGTATGGTGGTGCCCGGCTTGTCTGGGCCTGATAGATCTCCGTGGCGTCCGGTTGCGCTGTCGCTGTTTACCTTCGGGGTTACTGGCCGGGAATGCGCGACCCATGCTCGTCCGTAGTAATCAGCGTTCAGCTGATACTTTTCGTGTGCGCCGCGGTATTGTGCGGTTGCGCGCTGCCGTGTGGGCAGGGCTGCTCGCGGTTCCGCGGAGGCGGTGACTATAAAAAAAACTATACTTTCTTTTATTTTTTCACTTTTCCTTGTTTTCTGGCTGTTTTTCTTATCTTTGTCTCTTCGTTTCCTTTTTCTCTTTCCTTCTTTTCCTGTGCATTCATCATCACCGCCATATATTTTTCTTTCCCACCATCCTTCTGCCGGGCATTGCCCGTGATCAAATCTTGCACCCTGTTTTAGTTTTTTTTTACTTTTTTCTTTTACTTCTCCTCTTGCCCTATCATTCCGCTGGCCGGCAGGGCGTTGGCGGACGTTCATTTGCTTCTATGGCGATGATTGATCGGTCTGCTCGGACCGATAAGTCGTCGCCTCCCCTCCCTAATTCTGTCAGAATTTTACAGGTTTCTCTCCACGGCGGCTACTCCTCCTGCTCTTCTTCTTGCCTGGCCTCGCTAGCTGTCTTCTTCCCGTTCCCCTTTTATTGGAGTGGGCACCTGCTCTCCCCGATTCATAATCATTTTCCTGCTTCTTCATCCTCATCTTTGTTTTAATAAAGGTTCTACGCGAGTACTTTCTGTGCTCGCTGACCAGACCCTTAGGATGCCACGCGTTACTGTCCCCAACCTTTATTTTTTCAATCGGTTTTTTTTTCACTCTAAATTGTGCGCTTTGGGTGGTTTTGGCACCCCTTTTCATTTACTTTATTGGTTTTATGCCCGTTATTGCTTCACGTAGGAGCGGGCTCGCCGCCGCTTTCTTTTATTTTCTTTTAAACGAAATGGCAGGCAAAGAGTTTGGAGTGGGGCGGTACATCCGCCAAGTAATAATTCGAGAGTACCATCTGTAGCTCAACCCAACGTAAAAGGCAGAAAATGCAGTCAGTCCTGGATGTTATTGTTCCTGTTTAAATGTGCAGAGAAAACGCCAGGGCGGGTTCCAAAAAAAAGATTTTTATTGCTTTTCATCAGAGTGCGAGACCGGACGAAGGGATGAAAAGCGTTGCTGAATCCGGCTCACGACGGCCAACTAGAGGCAAACAGCAATGAAGTTTACTGAGGCGGTACATCCCCAAGTGATAATTCGAGAATGCCATCTCTAGGTCAACGCAACGCAGAAGGCAGAGAGTCCTGGATGTTATTGTTCCTGTTTAAATGTGCAGAGAAAACGCCAGGGCGGGTTCCAAAAAAAGATTTTTATTGCTTTTCATCAGAGCGCGAGACCGGACGAAGGGATGAAAAGCGTTGCTGAATCAGGCTCACGACGGCCAACTAGAGGCAAACAGCAATGAAGTTTACTGAGGCGGTACATCCGCAAGTGATAATTCGAGAATGCCATCTCTAGGTCAACGCAACGCAGAAGGCAGAGAGTCCTGGATGTTATTGTTCCTGTTTAAATGTGCAGAGAAAACGCCAGGGCGGGTTCCAAAAAAAGATTTTTATTGCTTTTCATCAGAGTGCGAGACCGGACGAAGGGATGAAAAGCGTTGCTGAATCCGGCTCACGACGGCCAACTAGAGGCGAACAGCAATGAAGTTTAGTGGGGCGGTACATCCCCAAGTGATAATTCGAGAATGCCCTCTCTAGCTCAACGCAACGTAGAAGGCAGAGAGTCCTGGATGTTATTGTTCTTGTTTAAATGTGCAGAGAAAAACGCCAGGGCAGGTTCGAAAAAACATTTTTATTGCTTTTCAGCTTTTCATCAGAGTGCGAGACCGGACGGAGATGAAAAGCATTGCTGAATCCGGCTCACGACGCCTAACAATAGGCGAACAGCAACGAAGTGTACTGGGGCGGTACATCCGCAAGTGATAATTCGAGAATGCCAACTCTAGCTCAACACAACGTAGAAGGCAGAGAGTCCTGGATCTTATTGTTCTTGTTTAAATGTGCAGAGAAAAACGCCAGGGCAGGTCCGAAAAAAAATTTTTATTGCTTTTTTCAGAGTGCGAGACCGGACGAAGGGATGAAAAGTGTTGCTGAATTCGCCTCTCGACGGCCAACTAGGGGCGAACAGCAATGAAGTGTACTGGGGCGGTACATCTGCAAGTGATAATTTGAGAATGTCATCTCTAGCTCAACGCAACGTAGAAGGCAGAGCCCTCGATGTTATTGTTCTTGTTTAAATGTGCAGAGAAAAACGCCAGGGCAGGTTCGAAAAAAAAACTTTTATTGCTTTTCATCAGAGTGCGAGCCCGGACGAAGGGATGAAAAGCGTTGCTGAATCCGGCTCACGACGGCCAACTAGAGGCGAACAGCAATGAAGTGTATTGGGGCGGTACATCCGCAAGTGATAATTCGTGAATGCCATCTGTGTAGCTCAACCCAACGTAGAAAGCGGAAACTGCAGTCAGTCCTGGATGTTAATGTTCTTCTTTGAATGTGCAGAGAAAAATGCGAGGGCGAGTTGCAAAAAGGATGTTTATTGCTTTTCATCAGAGCGCGAGACCGGACGAATGGATGAAAAGCGTTGCTGAATCCGGCTCGAGAAATATGGCCAACTAGACGCGAACAGGAATGAAGTTTACTGGGGCGGTACACCCGCCAAGTAATAATTCGACAGTGCAATCTGTAGCTCAACCCAACGTAGAAGGCAGAAAATGCAGTCAGTCCTGGATGTTATTGTTCTTGTTTAAATGTGCAGAGAAAAACGCCAGGGCAGGTTCGAAAAAACATTTTTATTGCTTTTCATCAGAGTGCGAGGCCGGACGAAGGGTTGAAAAACTTTGCTGAATCCCGCTCACGACGGCCAACTAGAGGCAAACAGCAATGAAGTTTACTGGGGCGGTACATCCGCAAGTGATAATTCGGGAATGCCATCTCTAGGTCAACGCAACGTAGAAGGCAGAGAGTCATGGATGTTATTGTTCTTGTTTAAATGTGCAGAGAAAAACGCCAGCGCAGCTTCGAAAAAACATTTTTATTGCTTTTCATCATAGTGCGAGACCGGACGAAGGGTTGAAAAGCGTTGTTGAATCCGGCTCACGACGGCCAACTAGACGGGCGAACAGCAATGAAGTGTACTGGGGCGGTACATCCGCAAGTGATAATTCGAGAATGCCATCTCTAGCTCAACGCAACGTCGTAGGCAGACAGTCCTGGATGTTATTGTTCTTGTTTAAATGTGCAGAGAAAAACGCCAGGGCAGGTCCGAAAAAACATTTTTATTGCTTTTTATCAGAGTGGGAGACCGGACGAAGGGTTGAAAAGCGTTGTTGAATCCGGCTCACGACGGCCAACTAGAGGCAAACAGCAATAAGTTTACTGGGGCGGTACATCCGCAAGTGATAATTCGGGAATGCCATCTCTAGGTCAACGCAACGTAGAAGGCAGAGAGTCATGGATGTTATTGTTCTTGTTTAAATGTGCAGAGAAAAACGCCAGGGCAGGTTCGAAAACACATTTTTATTGCTTTTCATCAGAGTGCGAGACCGGACGAAGAGATGAAAAGCATTGCTGAATCCGGCTCACGACGCCTAACAATAGGCGAACAGCAATGAAGTGTACTGGGGCGGTACATCCGCAAGTGATAATTCGAGAATGCCAACTCTAGCTCAACACAACGTAGAAGGCAGAGAGTCCTGGATCTTATTGTTCTTGTTTAAATGTGCAGAGAAAAACGCCAGGGCAGGTCCGAAAAAACATTTTTATTGCTTTTTATCAGAGTGCGAGACCGGACGAAGGGATGAAAAGTGTTGCTGAATTCGCCTCTCGACGGCCAACTAGGGGCGAACAGCAATGAAGTGTACTGGGGCGGTACATCTGCAAGTGATAATTTGTGAATGTCATCTCTAGCTCAACGCAACGTAGAAGGCAGAGCCCTCGATGTTATTGTTCTTGTTTAAATGTGCAGAGAAAAACGCCAGGGCAGGTTCGAAAAAAAAACATTTTTATTGATTTTCATCAGAGTGCGAGCCCGGACGAAGGGATGAAAAGCGTTGCTGAATCCGGCTCACGACGGCCAACTAGAGGCGAACAGCAATGAAGTGTATTGGGGCGGTACATCCGCAAGTGATAATTCGTGAATGCCATCTGTGTAGCTCAACCCAACGTAGAAAGCGGAAACTGCAGTCAGTCCTGGATGTTAATGTTCTTTGAATGTGCAGAGAAAAACGCGAGGGCGAGTTGCAAAAAGGATGTTTATTGCTTTTCATCAGAGCGCGAGACCGGACGAAGGGATGAAAAGCGTTGCTGAATCCGGCTCACGACATATGGCCAACTAGAGGAGAACAGCAATCAAGTTTACTACGGCGGTACATCCGCCAAGTGATAAATCGACAGTGCCAACCCAACGTAGAAGGCAGAAAATGCCGTTAGTCGTCGGTGTTATTCTTCCTGTTTAAATGTGCAGAGAAAAACGCGAGGGCGAGTTGCAAAACGGATGTTTATTGCTTTTCATCAGAGCGCGAGACCGGACGAAGGGATGAAAAGCGTTGCTGAATCCGGCTCACGACGGCCAACTAGAGGCAAACAGCAATGAAGTTTACTGGTGCGGTACATCCGCAAGTGATAATTCGAGAAGGTCATCTCTAGCTCAACGTAATGTAGAAGGCAGAGAGTCCTAGATGTTATTACTCTTGTTTTAAATGTGCAGAAAATAAGCCACGGCAGGTTCGAAAAATTATTTTTATTGCTTTTGATCAGAGTGCGAGACCGGACGAAGGGATGAAAAGCGTTGCTGAATCCGACTCACGACGGCCAACTAGAGGCGAACAGTAATGAAGTGTACTGGGGCGGTACATCCGCAAGTGATGATAATTCGAGAATGCCATCTCTAGCTCAACGCAACGTAGAAGGCAGAGAGTCCTGGATGTTATTGTTCTTGTTTAAATGTGCAGAGAAAAACGCCAGAGCAAGTTCAAAAAATATTTTTATTGCTTTTCATCAGAGTGCGAAACCGGACGACGGGATGAAAATCGTTGGTGAATCCGGCTCACGACGGCCAACTAGAGGCGAACAGCAATGAAGTTTAATGGGGCTCAGCTCAGACCTTTCACATCAACTATGTATGGTTCGTCCAGAGGGCCCGTGACGCGGCGGTGCGGCTCGGAATACCCGTCCCGATGTGGGAGCGGCCCGCTGCTCTACCGCCTTAAGCGGTATAGCGCTCCTCAGGACCTAAATAAAGTTCTCTGTCTGTGTGGTTGGTTCTTCATTCTATGTCGTCGCACCGGCAAAGGGAGCTGCTGCTCGTCTCCTTCATGGAGTAGCATCCTTACGTTGTCAACACATTGTCCATGCTGAGGCCTACACTAACCGCGACGCGAAAGATCGAGTTGTGGTCCCTGAACGCAGAAGGTCCGGCTGCTAAGACAGCGGCCCAGTGCCGGCAGTACTGTAAGAAAGAAACTTACAGTTCCCGTCACGACGCTGCTGTCTTATGATGATGATGATATTTGGTGTTTCGTGGCGCAAGGGCCAAAGGTGGCCAAAGAGCGCCAAGACAATGAAAGATATGTTTGCCATGATCAGTGAGCTCCGATGATAGGATGCGATGTGGCTGTAAAGGGGATTAAGAACAAATCACTGTATAGAAGCGTAAAACATATATAGAATATAATTATGGCAGTGACGTGTGGAGTGATCTGTGGGTCGTGAATGTATGAAAAGTGGTCATGGTGTTAAAATTAAGGATATAAAAGTAGCACGATGCCTACCGAAGGCCTTTGTGGACAAAGACCATGAGGCATGTGCTTTATTTAATAAGATACTGCAGCACCGGCCTCTGCAGAGAGGCCGTGCTACACGTCACCTGGATAGATAACACGAAAATTATATATGCCCTTTAAAAACGCGAGAAGTGATTGATATTTAAAAAGAGGTTCATTGCCCAAAAACATAGAAGGATGTAATGGGAGATTTAGCCGTGATGGTAATGGAAAATGTTTTTTCCTCTGAGGCTCCAACTCAGGGCACTGTAAGAGGACATGAAGTACACTGAGTGGCTCTCCACATTCGTCACAGACAGGCGGATCGCCACCGGACAATAAGTATGCGTGTGTACTGCATGTGTGTCCTATCCTGAGTCTGCAAAGTGTAACCTGTGTGTAGCGTGTTTTCGATTCTGACGGCCAATGAGCGAGATGAGGCTTGATAGTATATAGTTTGTTGTTCGTTTCTCTGTCCCACAGACGTTGCCAGTGGGCTCTGACCTTTTTCTTGATAAATGGCCTTAGGTCCATTACAGGGACAGCTATGGGCGAAGTGGCAGCGTCTGTATGAGCAGATGTGGCTAGCTTGTCGGCCAACTCATTCCCTTCGATCTCGCGGTGCCCTGGCACCCAGCACAGCACAATTTGTTGCTTAGATGCATACGCGGTGCAAATTATGGAATAAAGAGCTATAATGACGGGGTTTCTGTGCCTACTGAGAGTTTTTAAACATTTCAACACGGATAAAGAGTCAGTAAAGATGATTGCCTTGGGTATGTCTAACCGTTTGATGTGTTTAACCGCCGCCAGGATGGCGTAGGCCTCCGCTGTAAAGATGGTTGTGTTTGGGTGTAGAACTCCGGCAGCCCAAAAGGATGGACCGACTGCCGCGTAAGACACGCCAGTGTGCGACTTTGAGGCGTCAGTAAAATATTCCGGACAAGAGTATTTGTGCTGCAATTCGAGGAAGTGCATACGGATATGTGCGACCGGCGCATACTTTGTAACATCAACGAAGGACAGATCACAGTCAATCAGCTGCCACTGCCATGGCGGCAGCTGTACAGGAGAGGACATGACATCGTGTTCGTGGAGCGACACATCCATCTCTTCGGCAAGACTTCTTACTCGCAGTGCGTAGGGCTTTCTTACGCTAGGGCGGTTCTGAAAGGTTTGGGCACTGGACAGGTCATTTATAGTTGTGTAGGTAGGGTGTGTCTTGCTTGAGTTTACTTTCAGGAAATACATAAAGGACAAGTACGTTCTCTGCAGATGGAGTGACCATTCATTTGATTCTACATATAGGCTTTCTACGGGGCTTGTTCTGAATGCACCCGTAGAGAGGCGGATGCCCAGATGGTGGACAGGGTCCAACATCTTCAAGGAGCTCGGAGTCGCGGAGTGGTATATAATGGAACCGTAGTCTATACATGATCGAATCAGGCTCTTATAGAGATTCAGTAGACATTTTGTGTCACTACCCCACGTAGTGCGAGACAACACTTTCAAGATGCTCATTGTCTTCATGCACTTGTTTCTTACATACTTTAGATGTGGGATAAATGTTAACTTCGCGTCCAGAATTATGCCTAGAAATTTGTGTTCAGTTTTTACAGGTAGACCCTCACCTTGCATCTCGATGTTGGGATCAGGGTGCAGACCTCTCTTTCTGGAGAAGAGGACGCATGTGGACTTTTGTGGGTTAAGCCTAAATCCATTCTCGTCTGCCCACTTACATAGTTTGTTCAAACCAAGCTGAACCTGCCGCTCACAGATTGCAAGGTTACATGAGGTGAACCCTATCTGCACATCGTCGACATATACTGAATAAAATAGGTTGCGTGGGATGTACAGACGCAGAGAGTTCATTTTTATGATAAAGAGGGTGCAACTAAGCACACCGCCCTGTGGTACTCCAGTTTCCTGCACATATGGTCTTGATAGGGCATTACCCACACGAACACGGAATCTGCGGTTGGACAGATAACTTTCAATGATATTCAGCATATTGCCACGTATTCCAAAGTGTGCGAGGTCTCTCAGTATTCCGAACCGCCACGTGGTGTCGTATGCCTTTTCCATATCGAGGAAAACAGACAGGAAGAATTGCTTGTGGACAAAGGCTTCACGAATCTGAGCCTCTATGCGTATCAGATGGTCAGTGGTGGATCGGCCATCGCGAAACCCACACTGGTATGGGTCAAGCAGCTTGCTTGATTCTAGGAAATGTATTAGACGCCGGTTTATCATCTTCTCGAAGACTTTGCAGATGCAGCTTGTTAGAGCTATGGGCCGATAGCTGGATACGGACGATGGATCCTTGCCCTGCTTTAGGATAGGGATCACTATGGCCTCTTTCCAGGCAGAGGGGATCTCGCCGGAGGTCCAAATAGAGTTATACAGACAGAGAAGGGTTTTCTTCGTTTCAGAGGACAGGTTTTTTAACATTTCGTATAGTATGCGGTCAGAGCCTGGGGCAGATCGGTTGCAACAGGTGAGTGATGCATACAGCTCTGCTAGAGAGAAAGGTAAGTTATATGGCTCGTTCCCGGTGCTCTTTCGGTCTAGGTTTTGCTTTTCTATTGCTGCTTTGTATTTTGTAAATGCTGGAGAATAATGTGATGAACTGGACACATGTTCAAAATGAGCACCCAGATGATTTGCTTGGTCCTCCAGGCTGTCTCCCTGCGTGTGTATCAGGGGAGGCGGATGTGTTTGTCGTCCTCTTACTCTATTGACCCTGTTCCAAACCTTGGCCTCATCCGTGTACGAATTGATGCTTGATAAGAATTTTTTCCAGCTGTCTCTCCTGGCTTGTCTGCGCGTTCTCCTACCTTGGGACTTAATTTGCTTGAAATTGACAAGGTTTTCAGCGGTAGGAGAATCGCGAAGCTGCCTCCATGCTTTGTTCTGCTGCCTACGCGCATTCCGGCATTGTTCATTCCACCACGGAACACGAGGTTTACTAGAAAGTCCACTTGTTTGGGGAATACACTTAGATGCTGCATTAATTATGAAGTTGGTAAAACACTCGACGGCATCGTCAACTCCGAGCACAGACATCTCAGCCCACGAGATCGTACTGGTAAGTGTCTGGTATTTCTCCCAGTCCGCTGCATCGACCTTCCACCGGGGAGCATGTGGTAGAGATTCGTGTTGTCTTGTTGCTCTCAGCAGTATTGGGAAATGGTCGCTCCCGTAAGGGTTTTTTATAACTTCCCATTCAAGTTCGGGTAATATGGATGGAGAAGCTATGCTGAGATCTATAGAAGAAAAAGTTTTGTTTGCAAGACAATAATATGTGGGTTCTTTTTTGTTTAGCAGACATGCACCGGATGAGAACAGAAAGCCTTCAATTAGACGGCCTCGAGCATCGATGCGAGAGTCGCCCCACAGTCCGCTGTGTGCATTGAGATCCCCAAGAACAAGATAAGGTTCTGGCAATTCGTCTATTAGGGACTGGAATTCATGTTTGTGTAAGTGGTAATGTGGAGGTATGTAAAGCGAGCAAATGGTGACGAGTTTGTTTAAGAGAACAAGTCGAACTGCCACTGCTTCGAGGGGCGTTTGCAGCGGTAAACGTTGACACGCTATGCTTTTCTGAATTATAATGGCAACACCGCCTGAAGATGCAAGAGCATCATCGCGGTCTTTACGAAACGTAACATACTGTCGAAGAAAGTTTGCATGTTCCGATTTTAAGTGAGTTTCCTGTACACACAGCACTTTTGGATTGTATTCGTGGAGAAGTTCTTGCACATCATCGAGGTTCCTAAGAATGCCTCGGACGTTCCACTGTATGATTTGTATATCCATACCGAAAGTAAAATTGGTGCTGTGTGTACAAAAAAGGAAGTGTTGCCTTAGATTACAGAACCTTTTCCAGGCCCTGTAACGCGGGATTTGTCCTTTCTGAAGCGGTCGAGGGAGCCTCGCCGCTCCTTAGGCGCTTGATGCGCCGTCGGGATGGGTGTAGTGTCCATTGCCTCATGTGAGGCGCTGGACACACGCTCTTGCGAGCGAGAAATTTCGCGAGAAGGTCTCACCGCGAAGGACGAGACCTTTGTGCCCACCAGCCCGGAGGTCGATGGGGCTGCCTTTGGGCCTGAGCTGCGCCGGCTGTTGCCAGCGCCAGAAGAGGCCAGAGAGGGTGAGGCAGCCTTGACTGCACCCACCGTGGGAGCTGCTGGCGGTCCTGCGGGTTCGCTACTCATATCGCAGGCTGTCGCCGCGGGCTCTTGTGCTACCGGCAACCCTATAGTAACCGGGCCTGTTTGCTGGTTGGGTGGAGTAGGCTTAGATCCTTCCACCCCAGGGGCAGGAGCCACAAGCGACAGCTCGCTGCGCGCGGGCTGGGCAGGTGGCAGTGGCCGCTGCGACGCTGCCCCCCGACGCGCCGCATCAGCATAAGGTGTGCTGTGGAAAAGTGAGCACCTCTTACGGGCTTCCTTGAAAGAAATATTTTCTTTTACTTTTAGGGTGATTATGTCCTTTTCTTTTTTCCAGTTCGGGCAGGAACGTGAGTAGGATGCGTGGTCACCACTGCAGTTCACACAGTGAGGAGTGCCACTACAATTGTCCGAGGAGTGGCCCTGGACTCCACACCTTGCGCAAGTTATTTGACCACGACAGCTCTGCGAGCCATGGCCGAATCTTTGGCATTGAAAGCACCGTCTAGGGTTAGGGACATATGGTCGGACAGTTAACTTAATGTATCCTGTTTCGATTGTTTCAGGCAGAACGCTAGATCCAAATGTTAGCACAAGATGTTTGGTGGGGATTTCTTTGTTGTCCCGTCTGATGATGATACGTTTTACATTGGTGACGTTTTGATCTTTCCACCCTTCCAGGAGTTCTGCTTCCGATAATTCTAGGAGGTCTGCTTCTGATACGACTCCGCGTGAGCTATTCATTGATCGGTGTGGTGATACAGAAATTGGTATGTTGCCGAACGTCACAAGGTTGCCGAGTTTCTCGTACTGCTGTTTCTGAGGGACCTCAAGAAGAAGGTCTCCGCTAGCCATTTTGATCACTTTGTAACCTGACCCTAAAGCTTCGGTTAAAGATTTCGCAACAATGAATGGTGAAATTGATCTGGCCGGTTTTTGAGAGTTCTCACTGTGTACAACATGGTATTTTGGATAGTTATCTTTTGGTCGGTTGAAAGATAGGCAAAGTTCATCGGTGCGTCCCCTCTTTAGAGGATGACGATCAAGTATGCGGGGAAAAGCTGGTGTTCCCATAACGGTTTGTTTTATTTCGGCGGCAATGGCGGCCACCCACCACGGAGCCCAACTAGGGGACGCTGCAGCACCTAACGCGTAAGGCTGCAGGCGCCAACCGTACATTGCCACTATAACCTAATATATTATACCCAAGGGAGGGCACATACACAAGGTTAACCCAAGCCGCCTGTGAAGATTTGGAAGTAACGGAAGAGAAGAGATGATAGGAGAGCAAAAGAAAGGAGATAGGAAAGCAAAAGGTTGGAGAGGGGGACAGGAAAAGGCGACCACCGATTTCCCCCGGGTGGGTCAGTCCGGGGGTGCCGTCTATGTGAAGCAGAGGCCAAAGAGGTGTGTTGCCTCAGCCGGGGGGCCTTAAAGGTCCGAACACCCGGCATCGGCTGAACCCCCAGGATCCCCCTTTCCCCAGACACGGCTAAGCCGCGCACGGCTACACGCGGGAGGGTCCAACCCCCATGTGCTCGGGTACATGGTGTCGCAACTCACCAAACGCCTGCTCACGCAGACGCCCCTGCGGGGCTGCTGTCTTATCAGCTGAGCAACAGTAAGTACTGTAGTTCCGCTAATTGAGACAAAACATTGATGTACTATACTTCATGTACGCCCTCATTGCATGGGGACTGGAGGAGGGCGCCTAGAAGGGCTTCGGAGCCGTGTCCTGGCCTTGGTGGGCCGCAGCAGCGCAACCGGCGTTTGCGCGCCATTTTTTCAACCCCAGGAGCAGGTGAGAATCAAAAACACGGCTTACATTACAGCCATCCAGCAGGCAGGTTCGTCTTATGCGAGGCGTTATGGTTTTCGCGCGATTCGCAGCTATTATTATCTTCCGCCTGCGCCTATTCAATGAAATGAGCCCCAGCGCCCTTCCTTCGGTATTTTCAAATGTGTTTAATGCAGGCGGCGCCACCGCCTACCATCGCCGTGCCATGGGTAGCCCGAGTGTCTGTCGGCACTACACCGGGAACAAGTGGTGTCGCACGTAAGCAACATTTGCACATTGTGGCAGCAGCCCTTTCTTCATTCGATTGGCGTAGTAAACATGTTATCCCTTCCGTAATGAACGTAGCATTATGTTAAATAAAGCTACGTTGTAGCTTTAGTAATCATTTCTACAAATACATCTCAGGTGGTGCGCTGCGACAGCAGCAGCAGCATCAGGAGCCGCAGCAGCTGCAGGAGCCGGCAGAGCAACCACCACCAGCCGTACCTTGTGACAGCCTGCTGGAACACGAATATTGCGTGGAGCCACCCACTAGGCCAGGTAACACTGAACATGGTTTTGTCGAGTATGCTTATTGGATTGGTGCACTGTAGCCACTTGCAGTAGTAAACTGGAGTATTGTTTCATTATCACAGCTGTTACTAGTAATAGCGCACGAAATATAAATTTTTGCTAATTATGCACCTTTGCATCTGAAGGTGAACTGCAGAGTACAATGTGGCACAGAGGTATTTCTCTGGAATGCGCTTGGTGTGACCCTTAGTATATCATGGCAGTTCAATTTTTCTTAGCCTGTAGATGCTGCTACTCTCATCCTGCCAGAACGCAGAAAAAGCGAGTGAAAGAAAATGCCGGAAAAATCTTTTTGCCTCTGAGGTTATCCCTTTATTAGTATTACAAATGCAGGTAACTTTTCCTTCAACAACCATAATTGCTAAAGTACAAGGCTGGCGTAGAACTTTTTGTAAAATAAATACACGCTGCTATGCAAGGTTATGATGGGAGGACCATACTTGAAGAAAATATTGCAGAGAAATCTTGACTGTGTGCTATTACTATATAGCACTAACTGTTGCTTATGTAGTGAAGAAGAGGGACGATGCAGTGGGGCCTCCTTACCAGCGCTGTCTAGTGGGTCAGTTTCTCCAGCGCATCGTTTGGTCTACGCCGCTCGCGCTCGCGGTTCCTTGAACTGATCCAACGGTTTGCCCTAACGCATGTGTGCAATAAACGCCTTTACACTTATTAATTATTGTTTCACAATTATAAGGTGCACTCGCGTGTTTATAAAGCAGTTCTAGATAAATGTTTTACGTGGAGTTAGCATCCATTCTGTTTTCAACAAAAAGCCTGTTTTACAAAAAAAATTGCAGTAAAGTCCCTTCTCTTTTTTTTTCTTTGTGCCTACTGTCTACATTGCACACACCGAAGATATCTTATGTATTGATGCAAATCCCTAGATAAAGTGCATATCTGTGGAACACTGAGCAGTGGAGCATCCTGAATGGCAACATAATGCGCACACACGCCGGTTGCACTGCTGCGGCCCTCCAAGGCCAGGACACGGCCCCGAAGCCCTTGTAGACACCCTCATAGGCCACTGTGAATAAGTTCAGGCTGGTCCATTTTTATTTCTGGCATTAGCGGGCCCATAAGAAATCTGCTCAGCTTAGGCCAGGGCTGCCACAGAAATGTAGGTCAGGTATGTGTTCAGGAACAGAAATTTGGAGAAAGCAAAAAAGGACAAACTGGTGGTAGTTGTCTGGTTCTACACTTAATTGTTAACTGTGTGGCTAAATACATAAGCTGTTCCTCTTTTAAGATGATTTGTCTCGAAAAGGTTTTCTGAATGGGAACATTCTTTTGTTTATTGCCGTGAAATGAATATCCATCCTCAATTTTCTGTGCCACCAGTTTCTTGTAATTTTGCTTGCTGTAAGTCAGTGTATTCGCTTCGAGGCTTTTACAGTGTTCCAGAAAGTACCATTTTCGTGTTAACAGCAGCACCTACATGCCAGGCACGTCACCGTCTCCGTCGTGGACCGCGAGTCATGGTCGAGGAGGTGATGAGCGACGTCGCCGGTAGCTACGTGCAGTCGGTGAGGCTGCCCGAGGGAAATACCCAGGTGTGTCTATTGCGCACTGCCACATAGGTATGCGCAAGTAATAAAATTTTCGAATTGATATACAGTTGTAACATCAGCTTCTACCAACAGCTATCTATTACCAAATGCTAGAACTAATTATGGTAAATTTACTACCAGTTTTTCAGCCACACAACTCTGGAACTCATTACCGTGTCATATTAAGATAATCTTTCATTTTTACACATTCAAATCAAGCCTCCGTAAATTTTTGCACTCAATGTAATCATTTCATGATGACCGTTTTATTAATAACTACTTTGTGTTTTAAAATAGTTTACGATGTTAGCTAGTGACTTATTTAATACGGTGTTTTGTATGTTTGCATATAGCTGCTTTGTATTTACATATCTTACTCATTTTTAACGGGAGGTCCCCTGTACAGTCTGTTGACTATGGGACATCCCTCTGTATGTTTGTATAATCTCCATTTGTAACTTTCTATTATGCACAAATAAAATAAAGAACTGAACTGAACATTTTGTTCGCACTATGCCATTATACTTTACGCACTGCTACACAAGCCGCGGTAATTTAAGTTTCATATTTTCTTATTGTTTAATACCACATGTGACAAGTGTAACTGAAGTTATTGTGTTGCCTCTTTGCTACCAAAAAATTATGTAACTTTATATCAATAGTGCGCCTGTCACAGTTATAGTTGTACAACCTTATATTAGGAAAGTTTCGAAAGGCTGCAAGGTGCTGGTATCAACAAGCTGTCTCTCGAAATGTCAGGTACAAGTGTCTTGACTATTTGTACGTATATCTGTGCAAACTGTTTCAATATATTGTAATATTTTTTTCAAATTACATTTCACGAGCACGGGTATAACCTTTATCAGAAATGAGGATTCTAGGAGCAAGGACACATTTCATTTTTCAACTAATTTCCCTCATCTGCAACTATTCCTTAGTGTCTTTTATGTACTCTTAATGCAAGAGGGGAAGTAATTCTGTCTTGCCCATGTAATTACTAGACTACTTTTTATTCAGTTCTCTGCCATTAGGAAATGTGTGTAGTTTTTTAAAGTTAAAAAACAACTTTGGGCTTGTTGGTTTTCCTTCGTGTGTGTTACACGTGTTCCCTCTTTTGTCCATGTTTGCGCGCAATGATACACGGTGTTAATGCAGCAGCTGGTCACAGCTTCTGCTCCCCAGGCCAGCGCTATGGAGCGGACTGCTGCAGTTGCCGAGCGAAGTGCTGCAGCTGCGGAGTGGAATGCAGCAGCTGCGGTGCGGAATGCTGCAGCTGCTGATTAAGTTTTTGAAGGGTTGTAACAGCTTGTGCCACTGCCCTCGTCATTGGCAAAATATAGTTTTAGCGACACGTCATTGCATAACATATGATCGATAACAACCTAAGCCGTCAATGCAAACTCTGCTGCACATAAAACTGCTCTGCACCTGCCCTTTGTACCTCGCTTTAAAACACAGTTTCCACGAGAAGCTGACATTGAAAGAAATTCTGCACTTCTGTGATATAACTGTAATGAACGAGCATAACGAGCAGGGGCAGACAGTGATTTATTTTGCATTGACTTTTTATATTGTTATCGACTGTTGTGCAGACTCCCTTTAGAAAAACAACTATTGAACCATGGCTCTAATCAAGGCTTCGCTATGCTTTATATATGCCGCCAAGGCAAGCGAGGAGCGAAAACGTTCCTTCAAGCAAAAGAGGACCAGAACGCTGCAAGTAGTTGCGTTGGCGGTGATTTGAACGAAAAGCGTTAAGCGTAACATTTCGCGAAAATCGGCGATGCGGAACAGCACGTGACTCAAATAAAGCGACTGAAACTGAGAAAAGCTGAACTTGATCATTGAAACAATCAAGGTCATGTACAAATATACGATTCACACGTAATATGTTATGCTAATACATATCCAGGACATCCCCCCATTGCCGAAAAAGCGGAACACCTCGTAATGCAGGCTTGGCTATGCTTTATATATGCCGCCAAGGCAGGCGCGGAGCCAAAACGTTCCCTCAAGCAAAAGAGGACCAGAACGCTGCAAGTGGTTGCGTTGGCGGTGATTTGAACGAAAAGCGGTAAGCGTAACATTTCGCGAAAATCGGCGATGCGGAACAGCACGTGACTAAAATAAAGCGACTGAAACTGAGAAAAGCTGAACTTGATCATTGAAACAATCAAGGTCATGTACAAATATACGATTCACACTTAATATCATATGCTAATACATATCCAGGACATCCGCCCATTGCCGAAAAAGCGGAACACCTCGTAATCCAGGCTTGGCTATGCTTTATATATGCCGCCAAGGCAGGCGCGGAGCGAAAACGTTCCCTCAAGCAAAACAGGAGCAGACCGCCGGCAACTGGTTGCGTTGGCGGTGATTTGAACGAAAAGCGGTAAGCGTAACATTTCGCGGAAATCGGCAATGCGGTACTACAGCACGTGACTCGAATAAAGCAACTGAAACTGAGCAAAGCTCAAGTTGATCACTTAAACAATGAAGTTCATGTACAAATATACCATTCAAACGTAATGTCATATGCTAATGCATATATGCAGGACATCCGCCCTCTGCCGAAAAGGCGGAAAAAGCGGAAAACAGCATGCGTCATATGTACATAATATACACACACAATTAATTGGCATAATAATGAATGATGATGATTAGTAGGGTTTATTGGCGCAAGGGCCAGATGTGGCCAAAGAGCGCCAAGGCGATGATAATGGCGTGTCAGTGGTACATGAATAGTGAATTATTGGGCGTGGATAAAACGTTAGATGAAGCATGGCTGTAAAGGGGCCTAAAAATAGTCGCTGTAAAGAGCGTAAAATCTACATGTAATAAGGTTATGACAATGATCAATGACGTTTACTATGAAAATGAAGAAGGCATTGAAAAAAGAGTTAAGATATTCAAGTTATTTCACATGTTGTAATTGGCAAAAGCACTACTGCCTAAACAGAGCCCTTGAACCACAAGGGCCTGGAGGCAGGTGCTATACTGAACTACTGTCACAGCGGCATCCTCTGGCGAGAGGATGCGCTACGAATTTATTGGGCTTATGACATGTAGGATAACATCGTTCAAGAATGCGAGGACTGCTTTGGTTGTAAAAAGTGGTTCTTTACCAAGAAACATGGACGGATGGAGCGGGACACAATAGCTGTATGCAAGAGGAAAATGTTTCCTTCTCTCTGTTTCGGCTTCCCGACACTCCAGGAGGACATGGAGGACGCTCAGCCTCTCACCACATCGACCACAGGTTGGAGGCTCGTTACCAGTCAACAGAAAATTGTGAGTACCATATGTGTGTCCTATTCTGAGACGACAGAATAGGACATCAGTTCGTCGTGTTTTTGTTGTACAGGGCCAGAAGCCTAGCTGTGGTTTAATCAAGTGGAGCTTATTATTTGTTGCGGCGTCCCACAAGCGTTGCCAGTGGTTTCGCAGTTTCGCTCGCAAAAAAGGCTTGAGGTCTATGGAAGGAATAGCAGCGGTAAAATTAATTGCTTGAGATGTAATTGATGTGGCCACTTTGTCTGCCAGTTCATTACCCTCAATGCCTCTATGGCCAGGAACCCAGCATATTGTCACATGTCTACCAGATGAATAAATATTGCACAGGTGTGTGTAAAGCTCAATAAAACAGGATTTTTGTGTATTCTTATAGACATCAGTGCCTTTACGACACTTAAGGAGTCCGTAAATATTATTGCATTCTGTGGTTTTAACTTCTTAATGTGTTTAACCGCAGACAGGACCGCATAGGCTTCTGCAGTAAAGATGCTTGTATAAGGGTTCAATACGTCCGATTCAGAGAAAGAGGGACCAATTGCCGCGTAAGATACGCCAGCGTGCGACTTTGATGCGTCAGTGTAGAATTCAGCACACGAATACTTAGATTGGAGTTCACGGAAATGCATTCCAATTTCGAGGTCTGCTGCGTACTTTGTAACTTTTACAAAAGATATATCGCATTCTATCACCTGCCACTCCCAAGGAGGTGGCAGTTTAGCTGGAGGCATTATGCGATGTTCGAGGAGTGGGACATCCATTTCAACGCTAAGCTCCCTCACACGCAGTGAAAAAGGCCGTCTCACAGAGGGTCGATTATGAAAAAGTGTAGTACACGTCAAATCGTTAACGGTCTTAGAACACGGGTGTTCATGATTGGAGTGTACTTTGAGGAAATATGTGAAACTGGTGTATGATCTCTGCAGATGGAGTGACCATTCATTCGATTCTACATATAAGCTTTCAATAGGGCTTGTTCTGAAAGCGCCTGTGGCCAGTCGGATACCTAGATGGTGAACGGGATCTAGCATCTTTAGTGCGCTTGGGGCGGCAGAGTGATATACTACAGCCCCATAATCTAGTCGTGAACGAATCAGACTCTTATAAAGGTTCAATAGACACTTCCTGTCGCTGCCCCATGTTGTGTGAGATATAATCTTCATTAGGTTCATTGTTTTTAGGCATTTTGCTTTGAGATATTTGATGTACGGGATGAAAGTTAGCTTAGAGTCAAGTATAATGCCTAAAAACTTGTGGTCTTTGTTCACAGGTACTTGCTGTCCACACAGTCCTACACAAGGATCTGGAATCAAGCCTCTCTTTCTTGTGAAAAGAACACAGGAACTTTTGTGGGGGTTAACTTTGAAGCCGTTTTCGTCTGCCCACTTAGACACTTTGTTCAACCCCTGCTGTACCTGTCTCTCGCACACGGTCAGGTTACAGGACTTGAAGCCCATTTGTATATCGTCCACGTAGACAGAATAAAAAATTGCCGGTGGTAATGAGGCACGAAGTGTGTTCATCTTCACGATAAACAGTGTGCAGCTGAGCACGCCTCCCTGAGGTACACCTGTTTCCTGTATGAATGGACGCGACAGTGCGTTACCTATTTTAACCCGGAATGTGCGGTTGTGTAGGTAGCTTTCAATAATGGTTAACATATTACCGCGGATGCCCACTGCCGACAGATCGCGTAGGATTCTGTAACGCCAGGTCGTATCGTACGCCTTTTCCATATCGAGGAACACGGATAAGAAGTATTGTTTATGTATGAAAGCATCACGAATGTTTGCTTCGATGCGCACGAGATGGTCGGTTGTAGACCGTCCTTCTCTGAAGCCGCACTGATATGGATCAAGAATTTTGTTTGACTCAAGGAAGTGTAAAAGGCGACGGTTTATCATTTTTTCAAAGAGTTTGCAGATACAACTTGTGAGGGCTATTGGGCGGTAACTTGTTATTAATGTGGGGTCTTTACCTTGTTTTAAAATCGGAACGACAAGGGATTCTTTCCATGCAGTAGGTAGGTATCCGGCAGCCCATATAGCATTGAAAAGTGCGAGTAGCGTTATTTGAGTATCACTGTGAATGTGTTTAATCATGTCGTACATGATCCTGTCGGGTCCAGGTGCAGAGCTCCGACAGGCAGTCAAGGAGGCTCTCAATTCGGCGATGTTAAATGGCATGTTATAGGGTTCATTCTGTCTGCATTTACGGTCAATAGCCTTGCGTTCTGCGATTTGTTTGTGCTTAAGGAATGCGTCAGAATAATTATTCGAACTGGAAACGCGCTCGAAGTGTTCGCCAAGAGCGTCAGCTTGGTCTTGCAAGCTGTTCGCTTCGTCGTTCACTAGCGGCAATGGATGGATTTCTTTTCCCTTTAGCCTCATTAGCCTGTCCCATACTTTTGCCTCTTGAGTATAGGAATTGATACCTGAGAGAAACCTCTCCCAACTTGCCCTCTTAGCCTGTCTTCGTGTCCTTCTTCCCTGGGACTTAACATGTTTAAATTCTGTTAGGTTTTCAGCCGTAGGACATTCACGTAGTTTGCCCCAAGCTTTATTTTGTTTCCTTCGTGCCTGTCTACAATCGTTATTCCACCAGGGGACCCGTCTTTTGAATGAAGTGCCACTTGTTTGAGGAATGAACTTCTCAGCGGCGTCAATGATAAAAGCAGTAAAATATGATACGGCATGATCTATAGTAAAATTATTTATAAAATCTCGTGATAAGTACGTGGATTCCCTAAAGCATTCCCAGTCAGCTGAGGCCAGTTTCCAGCGAGGGACATGGGGAAGAGAGTCATGTTCGGTTACTAAGTTTAGGGTTACTGGGAAATGATCACTTCCGAATGGGTTTTTAATTACATGCCAATCTAAATCAGGGAAAAGTGAGGCAGAGCCAATTGACAGGTCTATTGATGAATATGAACTATGATGGATATTGTAGTATGTTGGTTCCTTCTTATTGAACAGGCACGCACCGGAGTTAACAAGGAAGTTTTCGATGAGCCGACCTCTCGCGTCGCATCGCGAGTCTCCCCAAAGAGTATGATGAGCATTAAAATCACCAGTGATAATGTATGGTTCTGGGAGCTGGTCGATGAGGCTGTAAAATTCCGTTTTACTCAGGTGATGGTTGGGTGGTATGTAAATGGAGCAAATGGTTATAAGCTTGTTGAATAAAATTGCTCGCACGGATACAGCCTCTAGAGGCGTGTGTAGGGCAAACTGTTGGCAGGCAATAGACTTATTTACAACTATGGCTACACCTCCGGACGAGGCAGAAGCGTTGTCACGATCTTTACGAAAAATGGCACATTGCTTCAGAAAGTTGGACTGTGTAGGCTTTAAGTGTGTTTCTTGGACACACAGCACCTTCGGATTAAATTTATGTATGAGTTCTGCGATGTCGTCGAGGTTACGAAGTAATCCTCTGACGTTCCACTGTAGTATCTGTGTGTTCATGTTGCAGACAATGTTTGTGCTGTGTGTCTCGTGTGAAAACACTAACTTAACTTACAGAGCCCTTGTCGGGCCCTGTGATGCGGGCTTTTTCTTTTTTGGAGCGGTCGAGAGATTCTCGCCGCTCCTTTGGCGCTGGCTGCGCCGTCTGGCTGGAAGATGTGTCCATCGGCTCTTGCGGAGCGCTGGACACCCGCTCTTGAGAACGGTTTGTTCGCGGTGAAGGCCTCGTCTCGAGGGACGAGACCTTGGAGGCCACCAGCCCGGAGGTTGATGGCCCCTTCTGCTGGGGTGGCGGAGCAGCGCTAGCTGCAGCCGCCGAGGGGGCGGATGGCGTCGCTGGCAGCTCACTGTGTGTGAGCCGGACAGCCGCCGGAAGCCGCTGTGGCGCTGCCCCCTGACGCGCCACTTCGGCAAAGCTGGTTTTCGGCAGGTGCAATACCCGCCTGCGTGCCTCCTTGAAAGTTATGTTTTCTTTTACCTTAATTGTCACTATTTCCTTTTCTTTTTTCCAAGATGGGCACGACCGCGAGTATGCGGCGTGCTCCCCATCACAGTTAACACAATGTAGAGAACCTTCACAAGACTCGGAGGAGTGTTCGTGAGCACTGCATTTCGCACAGGTTTGGCGGCCTCGGCAGTTCTGCGAACTATGGCCGAACCGCTGGCATTTGAAACATCGAAGGGGATTTGGCACGTATGGCCTAACACGAAGCTTGATGTACCCGGCCTCGATGGACTCGGGCAGGACACTTGAGTTGAAAGTAAGTATTAGGTGTTTGGTCAGGAGTTCTTTGCCATCTCGCCTCATTTTAATCCGTTTAACATTGATGACATTCTGATCACTGAAACCCTCAAGCAGTTCAGCCTCACTCAGCTGCAACAGGTCATCATCTGAGACAACGCCACGGGTGGTATTCATAGTACGGTGTGGGGTTACTGTTAATTGGGCATCTCCAAATGACACTAGATTGGGCAGTTTCTCGTATTGTTTGAGATCACGGAGTTCCAAGAGGAGATCCCCGCTTGCCATCCTGGATGCTTTGTAGCCTGTTCCAAAAATATCAGTCAAAGACTTTGAGACAAGGAAAGGTGAAATTGTACGTACTGATGTGTCTGATTTTTCAGAGTGAATTACATGAAATCGGGGGAAATTCTGTGTTTGGCGTCCAAAAAACTGGAACACATCTTCGGTGCGCCCTCTTTTCAGACGGCGATCAGGAAGTGGCGGGAATTTTTCAGCCATAGGTATAGAATTTTTCGGCAGCGACGCCAGCCACCCACCATGGAGCCCAACGAGGGGACGCTGCAGGACCTGGAAAAGACAGGTCCTACAAAACGCCAGCTGTACGCCACTACTATAACCAAATATGTACAGCCAAGGTTGGTTGCACCACACAAGGTTAACCCTCGCTGCCTGGAAAGTCGGAAGTAAATAGAAGAGAGGAGAAGACAGGAAAGATTGAAAGTGAGAGAGAAAGACGAAGATTGAAGAGAAGGATAGGAAAAGGCAACTACCGATTTCCCCCGGGTGGGCCAGTCCGGGGGTGCCGTCTACGTGAAGCCGAGGCCAAAGGGGTGTGTTGCCTCCGCCGGGGGGCCGTAAAGGTCCAAACACCCGGAATTGGCTCAACCCCCAGGATCCCCTTTTCCCCGGACACGGCTAAGCCGCGCACGGTTAGACGCGGGAGGGGCCAACCCTCGTGTGCTCGGGTCCGTGGTGTCGCAACACACCAAACGCCTGCTGACGCCTCTGTTGTGGCTATCCCTGGGTAACGTAGCGTACCATCGCGTCGGCTGAAGCCAAGTTTGCCAAGTTTTTTTGGAAACGCGCAGTCGCCCGTGTATTGGTGCTGTTAAATTGCAGGAAATAATGCCCGGTAATGTGGGAAAGCTTGGAAAGCAGATGTTTTCTTCATATTTTACGGTATTGTTTGGGATAAGTCGGGTATTTTGTACTCCATGTATGTAAAAGTGAATTCCTTTTGTTTGTAATGCCGCCCATTCACCACTTTCGCACGTTTCGCCTCTACAAGCAATATTTCAATAATCTCTAACTACCAAAATTAATTACGCTTGTAATTTACTTTGCTTGCGATAGCAATTATATGGACACTCCAAGCGGATTTCTGCCGCCGGCGTCGTCGTCACCTTCGCCGTGAGGTTCCATGATGAGGTATGGGGTTTCATGGCGCAAGGGCCAGATATGGCCAAAGAGTGCCAGGCACGTGGTGATGAGTTTTCAATTAGACATTTATGCGATACAAAAATTAGCTGTGAACGGTGGATGTAGCATGGCTGTAAAGGGCCTAAAATCAGTGGCTGCAACTTTCATAAAATATATCGGTATTAAAATAATGGCAATGAGTGCAGGTTTGCGCTATGACCATGAATGTTTTGTTATGAAGGAATGGTGTGAAACACGTTGATGGCACTAGCACAAGTGCCTCAACAAAGCCCTTGAACATAAGGGCTGGGATGCAGGTGCTCTACAAAAGTGATGTCGCAGCAGTAGCCTCTAGTAAGAGGGCATGCGACGAATACCTTGGTCTGATAACTGGCAATTTACCAACATCATGTAAAAATCTCAAAACAACGCTTCTATTCCGAGAAACATTGCAGGGTGAAGGGGAATGTGTTGTTTGTATGCAGGAGCAAAATACTTTTTCCTCTGATCTTCTAATTCCCGACACTCTTAAGATGTGAAGGACCGTCAGCGCCTCGCCACATCTATCACAGACAGGAGGTGCATCATTGGTCAGCAAGTAGGAATGAGTGCCATATGTGTGCCCTATCCTAAGACGACAGAAAATAACCTCGGTATGTCGTACTTTCGTTATAGGTGGCCAATTTCCTAGGTTTGGCTTAATAACATGTAATTTATTATGAGTTTCAGCGTCCCATGTGCGTTGCCAATAGCTCCTAATTTTCTTCCGTAAGAAAGGTTTCAAGTCTGTGGCAGGGACTGCTACGGCAGAGTTGCTCATCAGATTTTTAGTGGATGTAGCAACATGGTCGGCAAGCGTATTACCCTCGATGTTTCTGTGTCCAGGAACCCAGCATATGATGACATGCTGGTTAGACATATATGTTGTGCACAAGATTGAATAAAGATCATCGAGTATAGGATTCTTGCGTTTATAAAATGTCATTAGAGGTTTTACAACGCTTAAAGAGTCCGTAAATATAACGGCTTTTGGTAGCTTTGTTTTCTTAATATGCTGTACAGCTGACATTACTGCGTATGCCTCTGCAGTGAAAATACTTGTTTCCGGGTGCAGGACATTCGACTCCGAAAGCGATATGCCAACGACTGCATAAGACACACCAGAATGAGACTTAGATGCGTCAGTGTAAAATTCTGGGCACGAATATTTTGCCTGAAGTTCGAGAAAATGCATACGACGCCGTGAGGTTCCGTGTGACGTCCAACGGCGATGAAATCGTCGCCGCGTGCCGTACGCTGTATGTGCGAGTGAAAGCGCGCGAGGGACGCACGCTTTCGCGAGGAGCGAGCCACGGCCGCTGGATAAAAAAAAAGGTACGGCCTGCCGCATCGGGCCAATGCCACCTAGAAAAAAAATTACACCATCTTCCCGTAGGGGAAGCCTGAGTAGTATGCGAAGAAGCCATGGGGTCGACTCAAGGTACTTATATCAGCTGTATAAACTTGGACATGCAGCAGCACCAGCAACGCGCAGAACTGTTGTCGACGCCGTCGGCGTTTTGCCCGCGTTCGCACCGAACGCGCGCGGCGTTGGTGACTGTTGCCGGTGCCTCTGGGGCGCCTACCGTCGCGCCTCTAACCTAAGCTGCTTCGCATTATCGCTCGCGGAGCCGCAGGTGTTGCCATTCGTTGCGCAATCCGGAAAGGAGAGGATTAATGTCGAGAGGAGAGGAGATGAAACAAGGAGAGGAGATGGAGGAGGATGTGCATAAATGCCGAGAGGAGAGATGAGACAAGGAGAGGAGGGGGAGGAGGATGCGCAGTGCGGGTGTGGACGCCGCACGGCGGAGGGAGGGAGTGACATAGCCCCCGACCATAAGATGCTTCGCATCTAAAACGTTGAGGCCCACTCACTGCCGCCGTGCGCCACGCGTCTTGACCGAGCGAGCGAGAGCACGGATGGCTGTGAAGGCATTGCCACCAGCGTCTCCCGTGAGAAGATGAAGCGTTCGCGGCTACTTTTTTCTATGTGTGCGACAGCTTCTTTTCGCTTTTAGCGTCGCGGTTGGCGTTGGTTTAAAGAATGCATTACACTTTGGTGTTTTTGACGATTTGTCTGTAAGCCACCTATTATTCCACTTAAAAATAAGGTTGTACGCTAGAAAACGTGCGACCGATTTATAAGGGAAAAGTTTGATGGCCCAATGAATTGATGAAAAAATTTTTTAAAAATTATTCATTCTTTGTTCTTTATTTACACACACACACACACACAAAGACACTGTTCCAGAAGATGCGCAGAACCTGTTAATACTCATTTTCTCCCTTTCTGCACTTTTCTCTGTTGTGCCTGCGCTTTTGTGCTCTTTAGAACATCTGTCTTTATAGACACATAGCTATTTAGGAGAGTGTTCGCTGCTGCCACAAGTATATTATTCAACACAATGTCTGGGTGATGGCCATTGAAACAAACATCGAAATCTTCAGTTTCACAAAAGTGTCTTGTGACAGCCACAAGGAGCCCTCTCTGATTTGGCGTTGCATGAAAACGCGTTGCATTCCCTTTTTTGGTAAGCTGTTCAAGTACAATGTGGGCATGCAGAACTGCATTAACGACAGCCGGCTTGGGAAACTTCAGAGCGCCTCTCGAAAGGTTTTCAATGAGCTGATTGCTCTCATATTGAATTTCCCGGTTCTGAGATGTAATATTCTTGGCACAATACTCACAAGGCAGCTTTCTTAACGCAGCATGGGCGCAAAAGCCAGTGATGTATGTGATTACTGGCAAAATTGACTCCTTCTTTCTTATTTCATGGTCTCATATCTTTTACCGTACTCATCTGTCAATTGAGCCCCGTCAAGTGCCACAGCACATGGCTTCTGTAATTCTTGCATATCTGAAAATACCAAACTGTCCTGTAGCCTCAGTTTTTTTCTCTGACTCGAACACTTGCTGTATTGAGATGTGATAATTCGTTCCTGACAGCCACCGGTACTGTCCGAACCTTTCAAGACGGTCCGTCTGAAATTTGCCCAGCAACACGTAGTCAAAATTCGGTTCTTCAAGGCATAACGGCACAGTTCTACAAGTAACAAGTCAGCCGCAATGCTGAGTGCGTTTCCGTGGATAGTGCGCCTGTATCCATCTTGATGTGTCGCCATGTGTCCAACCAGTGCAAAAAATTAAGAAATTATATCTGCTTGCCAGTCAAACTCCTGACTGGGTCCTGCAGAGGATCTCTTAGGCGACGGCCTTTAGAGGGGCTTTTCACGTTGAGGACATGCCACCACTTCAAAATTAGGTCGATGAAATGCGCTGTCCCTTAGGCGTAGTTTAAATTGAGCTCATCTCCGCGCATTTTTAGAGCCTCCACCACAAATGAACTGAAAACTTTTAAAACAAGCTTCACATTCTGCCGCTCAATGTTCGATGGGTGCAATGCTTTGTAGCTCAATCCATAACCAAACTTTGTGACACTGTGTTCCTCCGAAGCGTGCAAGTCTCGAATTACTTTGAAAGATGCTCCATTAGCCCGTACTAACGATGATGTGCTCAAAATTTCAGGGTAGAAGATACACGTTCCTGGATTCTTCTGGTTCAACCAGTTGTTTCTAATGCACTTCAGAAGGTGGACGGAGTCTACTACATAAAAAAGGGGTCTTGCATTGTCCGCTGGGTGAGGGTACACAATATCAACTGTCAGTGATTCAGAAAAGAAGGACACCACTTTTCTGTTTATGGAATTGTTATCTGTTATTACTGCGATTACAGTAAATACTGCATTTTCAAGCTCTCAAATTGTTTTTGTAAGGGCTGCATGCAGTTGCATTGCTTCAATGTTGACTACTGGCAGAATGTGAGCAACATCCTTGTGCGCTGACAGCAACGACGGAATCAGAAAAGCATGCGCCGTTTTGGCTGCTTCGGAGGAATTATAAGCTGCCCCGGTAACTGAACCGCCTTTGTATTCAAAGTACGGCTGAATATGAATCTCGTCCATCATTATAGTGAAAGTTTTTTCATGTGGTTTGAGAACCCTTGAGCGCTTCTTCATATAAGGCAAAAACCCCTCGTCGTTCTGCTCATTTACAAGGTTCACGTTATATTGCGAGCAAATTCGCATGAGCGTAGATCGATGTGGCAGTGCTATCTTGCCAGCACCGCGAATGAATCGTTAGGCGTGTGGGGAAATAGTGTGTAGAATACTGGAGAATATTAAAAGCTCTGCAGAGTATCCCAATGCCTTTCTGTGCAGTATCCTTTCTGTGCAGTAGGTCAAGCTGCTTCTTTATAAGTCAAGTGCTTCTGTTTTCTCTTGCGGCAAAAGATCATCCGACTTGATGTCGTCGAGCAGAGAGAAAAGCAAGCTGAAGGTTGCCTTCACTTTTTCCTCCTTGTCGCAAACGTCTGGAGCCTTGAAACTGCTCATACGGTCAAGTATGGTGTCGAGGCAGCGCAGATCGTTCAGCGTAGCTGGGATGAGGAGGTCCTTGGCAGACACTTTTTCTTTCCTCCAGAAGGCCATAATTTCCATGTTCCTATTAACAATGACAGATCTTTCGACGTCAGGCGGATTTTCGACACTTATGTGCACGAACAGTAGAGCACTCTGTGCTTTTACTGTAGTCCAGTAGGTGAAGAGGCCGAGACCCTGCAGGCGTGATACGAGGTCCTCGTACGACGTCAGCTTACTGCGGCTCTCTCCTTCCTCATGCAGTGCTATCGACTGTCGAATGGCTTCTTCTAGGTGGGATGCTTCTAGGCGTTTTTTTCTTTTGGTCTGGCCCCTCTCGCACTGGTGCGTAGTCGCTCAAATAATTTGGGGCATTGGGAAATATTGTCGGGACTGCGTCCGGAGTAAACCGAGTAGCTTCCATGGGAGCTTCTATTGTCCTGCCGGTTCTGGGATCGGTGTATGTTGTCGTTCTAAGTTACTGCTGCTTGAAATGGAGCTCACACACCTGAAAACCATTTAAGAAAGCGCTTTATCACAGGCTTTTCGCTCCGCACGCCCCTTATCTACTACGGCATGAAACAAGGAAGGCATTGAGGTGTCTACTAGCATCTAAATTCGGCTGTCTTGCACTACTACTTATTTCAAGAAAACAAATTAGGCGAACGTTCCGGCGAGAATGGTGCATAGTACATAGTGGTCGGACCAGCGGTAAGAAATACTATGTACAAAACAGATGCACGACTACATACACCAGCACACCTTCCCTTTTCTTGGTGAAGTAATCAGAGTTGTTACATGAAGCGCGCGGTGCTATGCAGGCCATGCGGACTTAGCGAAATATTATCGACACGCAAGGGAAAACGCCCATTTTGATAATGTACTGCTACGTGCGTTTATTGCTTTATTTCGACGAGTTCTAGGTGCAAGCGCTGTAACGTAGAAAGCATCTCTCTCACGGCTTATGAATTCGATTCAGTGGAACGTGAAGGTGCGTCTACTTTTTTACACCGTTCTTTTGCAGCCACGCTGACCGCGTCGCGGCAGACGCGTTCCTCCAAAACGCGAAATCCATGCAGTTCTCATCACTCTCTCGGGACGCTACATCATCGCGCTGGTGAGCGTCAGCAACGCTCAGATAAACTTTTGTAATGCCAAGGCTTACGCTAACTCAGAAGTGCACACAAGATCACTATTTTGGGGCAAGAACGCCATGTATGGGATGGTGCCCTTAAGAATGACTCAGAAACATGTAGTATGGATGTGCACATACCTTCGGATCACGGAGAGAACGGATGTCGATGTCGTCTCGACGAACGGCACGCTCCCATTTCGCCCTTCGGTCGCCCCTTGGAAAGGAGAACACGCGAACCTTCGGTCCGTTGTCATAGTTGCCACGACAGTTGGGCACGCAGCATCGCCCCATCGTGCGAGTTTGCAGCCGTACAATAAGTGAATATCCCGTGCACAAAGCACATCACACATCCATGCCGCAGTTCACACACACACACAGACAGACACGGTCTTCTTCACTCGCCAAGAACAGCACCAGCAGAACTTGAAAGGGTTCGTGAAGCTTAGTAATGCAGCTGTTCCAACGGCGTGAGAAGGCGTAGGCACGTCTGTGCAGTCAAACATGACGGTCAAGACTGACGTCTCAGCCCACGGCCGGAAGAGTGAGTCGCCCTGAACTTTTTTTTTCTAGGTGGCATTGCTCGGGCGCGCTGCAATCGGAGCGAACGTGACGGCCGTAGTTGCATTGTCGGCCACTTGGCTGGGCCGAACGGCGCTAGTCATCGGCGATGGAACGCGTCGGCTGGCACGCGCGACGGCGTTCCAAGCGCGTTCCTGACGCATTTGCTATGCCGATGCCAGACAACAGCCCCCGACGTGTGGCTCCGCGGTAGATAACACCGTTTTAGATGCACTGGCAGGCCGCACCTTTTATTGCGATAGCAATTATATGGACACTCCAAAGCAATTTCTGCCGTCGTCGTCGCCGTGAGGTTCCGTATGACATCAATGGAGATGAAATCGTCGCCGCGCGCCGCCGAACGCTGTATGTGCGAGTGAAAGGGCATGAGGGACGCGCGCTTTCACGGGGAGTGAACCCACGGCGGAGAACAAACGCGCGTTCTGCGCCGTGCTCCCTTAAGGGCTACAGAAGTAGGCGTCTCTTTCCTCCTTTACAATCACCATATATGTTGAGCAAACGCCCCTTCCGACGCGCGAAAGGCCGTGGGGGGGGGGGGGGGGGGGGAGGCGACGTTTAGCTGCGGCAACAAGTGCCTATTTATATCAGAGGCTCCAGCAACAGTCACCAACGCCGCACGCATTTTGTGCGAACGCAGGCAAAACGCCGACGGCGTCGACAACAGTTCTGCGTGTTGCCGGTGCTGCTGCATGTCCTGCTTTATACAGCTGATAAGGCTACTATCATTACTCCGTATAATTCTCTACAAATTTGCTATCGCAATTGATGCTTCGCCTTTCAGGTGAAACTGCGACACCTTTTTTCTTATCCAGCGGCAGTGAGGGAACGCACGGCGGAGAGCAAACGCGCGTTCTGCACCGTTATCCCTGAAAGGCTGCCGAATTAAGCATATCTTTCCTTCTTTACAATCACCATATACTTAGAGCAAACGCGACTTTTTCCGTCGCGGGAAAGGCCGTGTGGGGCCCGGAGGGAGGGGAGACGACGTTTAGCTGTGGCACCAAATGCGTATTATATAACAATGTTGCGAGGCGAGAAGGTGGTAGAGTGTCCCGTTCTTATCTCGTTGGAAACGTCCGAGCAGCTCCAGAGGCACTGGCAAGAGCGACCAACGCCGCGTGCGTTCGATGCGAACGCGGGCAAAACGCCGACGGCGTCGATAACAGTCCTGCGCGTTGCTGGTGCTGCTGCATGTCCAAGTTTATACAGCTGATAAAACTACTATCCTTACTCCGTATAGCTCTATACTAATTTGCTATCGCAATTGATGCTTCGCCTTGCGGGTGAAACTGCGACATTTTTTTAGCTGATGCCGTCCGGTGGAGCTTCGTGCAGGAACTGCTACTGCTTACCTGGTGCCAGAACATTGGAATAATACACAAAAAGCGTGGAACGAGCATTTATATAGAGCAAAATAAACATTTCCTCATTTCGCAAGGCGTATTGCGTCTACTTTCTTTAAAGTGCAGCACGTCGCACCGATTCGATGGAGGCTTGCAAAGATCGTTCGCAATCATCGTGCTGCTCCTGAGTCTCACACGCTGGCGCAGAACTTAAAAGCTGCCGTCACATTTTACAAGGGACGCATCTTCCGACGCAACAGTGACTCGCAAGCGAGCAGCTAGCTGCTTCGGCCTAAGGACTGCTGGCAATCCTTCCGATGCAGTCTGTCGAAGCAGCAGCAGCCGCCTTATTCTTTGGACATCACCGGGAATACATTCGGGAATACATGCACCATCGCGAGATTTCGCTAGAGTAGCATAGAGGCATCGGTGTCTACGAGCGACACTGTTGCCATATCTGACGCGTACAGAATGTTCATCCCGCAAAGGGAACCTCCATTTCATCACCATGTCATGTATTTACCTCTACTGTCACTGCTCGCACCACTGTACAACACCAATAAATATACACTTACTATGGTACTCTTGCCGCGCGCCGGTCGGACCCGGAGCGAGAATAGCCACTCTGTCATAACGGTCCTAATTTGAACACACGACTGCTGCAAATTTTTCAAACGAATGTTTCTCGGGTGGGCGGATCTGCGATAGATGTCGCGGACGCGCCAATGACAAGGTTACGTGTGTGTACGAGATACAAGCGAGTCACCTGCCCGTGAACGCACACCTGAATGCACTAATAAAGCGGCTTCCGCTACTGCAATTCTATGGCGGTACTCATTCAAGCGCCTCCGTCTGAATGCTCAAAAAGCCTCCCTCTCCCAACTTGCCCAATGCAAGTTATGTTCGCTAATGTTGGTCCGCTATACGATAGCATAAGTACACCCCAACGCTGTCCACGAGACGGATTTCAATGTTTACACGGAGGGGCGCAAAGCATTCGAATGATCCCACGCAAGGGATGACTTGGCGAAAACAGTAACGATATGCTATGGGAAACATACCATCTGGTCGTGGTTCAGTCACGTGTCATTCACCATTGTAGAGATGAGTGTCACAGGATATGCCAACCTCCTTTGCAGCTTCCGACAGACGCCAGCGTTGCAACACGCCAGCAGCTGAGGTCTCGGCTAACGATGCTTCGTCCCCATTGTCTTGAGCAACCGGCTCTCAAATGCAAACTCGCCAGGCTACAGGAAATGGTCGAAGTAGGGGGAAGGGTCTGCGACGTACTCAAGACGCGGCCCGTCTTGCAGCGAAGGCACGAGTCGCCCGCACTCACCGGCGGCTTTCCGAGCACTGCAGACTAGCCAGCGGCGGCCGCGGCGGCGTCAAGGGCGACGAAGACGCTGATTGGCTGGCGGGCGCAGCACGGTGTCTCGCCCCTCGTGCACGTTGGAATCGTTCACCTCGTCAACGCGAGCTCACATCTACGCGCTGTCTTCGCCCAGACGATCCTTTTACTGTAAGCGCCATATCCCAGCGTCGCAGCGCACGACTTTTCTACCCCGAATAGTTCCTTGCCAAAAACAGAGAAGGTGAAACGCTGTCTCCGCTGGACGGGAGACGCTTCAATCGCAGGGCGAAGCGTTCGAGACGCGTTGCGAGTAACTATTTGTGTTTGTGTGAAAGGACTTGAAGTATGTTCAGGGATCGAGATGCTTTCTTTTTGAGCACGTTTATGTAGGGAAGGAAAGTGAGTTTCTTGTCAAAAGTTATACCGAGAAATTTGTGCTCATTTTGGACAGGTAATTCAGTTTCGTTCAAGTGTAGGGTGGGGTCTGTCTGAAAGCCTCGTTTGAGTGAGAAAAGAATGGCCACGGTTTTCTGTCGAGAAAAGCGGAATCCATTTCTGTCTGCCCATATTGCCAGTTTATTTATTGTTAACTGTACTTGTCTTTCGCATGTTGATATGTTGGAGGACGTGCAGGCTATCTGAAGATCGTCGACGTAGACTGAATACATAATGGATCTTGGGATGATTTTGCTAATAGAGTTCATTTTTGCAACAAAGAGTGTTGTGCTTAAAATACATCCCTGGGGTACTCCGTTTTCCTGAATGAAATTCTTTGAAAGGGTTGAGCCTAGGCGTACATGGAACGAGCGATTAGATAGGAAGTCTTTTAAGCAGTTCAGCATCCTGCCGCGGATGCCAAGCTCAGCCAGGTCTTTGAGAATCCCAAACCTCCAGGTTGTGTCATATGCCTTTTCTAAATGGAAAAAAGACAGCAAGACAGTGTTGTTTGTGTATAAAAGCTTCTCGAACTGTATTTTTAAATCGAACAAGATTGTCAGTTGTGGAGCATGCCTTTTTAAAACCACATTGATGAATGTCGAGAAGTTCGCGAACTTCTAGCACAAAGGTTAGTCTAATATTCAAGACACTTTCAAATGTCTTTGCAAGACAGCTAGTGAGGGCTATGGGCCTATAACTACTGGGGGAAGTTGGTGGTTTTCCGGGTTTCAAAAATGGAATGATAATGGCTTTCTTCCAGGCTTCAGGTATATTTCCCGTCACCCAAACTTTGTTAAAAAGTTCTAAAAGGGCCTCTACGGCAGGTTCGGAGAGATGAGCTACCATTTGATAATGATGATGATGTATGGTGTTTTAATGGCGCAAGGGCCAAGTATGGCCAAGAGCGCCATGCCATTGTTTGTGAGTTTGCAGTGGAGCGATGAATTCTGAGTAGTAGATGAGGCGTGGCTGTAAAGGGGCCTAAAAATAATCGCTGTAAAGTGCGTAAAATATATATGTACTAAAATCATGGCAATGACTACTGAGGCGTACTATGAAATGAAGAATGCATTGGGAAAGAGTGACACAATATTTAAAATATTTAAAACTGCCTATACAGAGCCCTTGAACCACAAGGGACTGGAGGCATGTGCTACAAAAAACTATCACAGCGGCATCCTCTAGAGAGAGGATGCGCTACGAACTTATTGGGCTAATAACATGTAGCACAACATCGTTCAAAAATCCGAGGATTGCTTTGGCGTTAAAAGTGGTTCTTCACCAATAAACATCATGAGATGAAGAGGGATATGATAACGGTATGCTGCAGGAAAATGTTTTCTTCTTTCCGTTTCAGCTTCCCGACACTCCAGCAGGACGTGGAGGACGGTCAGCCTCTCACCACATCTACCACAGGTTGGTGGTTCATCACCAGTAAGCAAAAAATTGTGGGTGCCGTACGTGTGTCCTATTCTGAGACGACAGAATAGGACATCAATTCGTCGTGTTTTCGTAGCTGAGGGCCAGAAACCTAAATGTGGTTTAATCATGCGAAGTTTATTATTTGTTTCAGCGTCCCACAAGTGCTGCCAGTGGACTCGCAGTTTCCTTCGCAAAAAAGGCTTCAGATCTGTGGGAGGAATAGCAGCGGCAGGATTATTAGTTTGCGGTATAGTTGATGTGGCTAACTGGTCTGCAAGCTCATTACCCTCAATGCCTCTATGGCCAGGCACCCAGCATATAATCACATGCTGGTTAGATATATACGCTCTGCATAAAATGGAATAGAGCTCAGTAAGTACAGGGCTTCTGTGTTTACACAGCGACTTCAATGCTTTCACAACACTTTGGGAGTCTGTAAATATAATAGTCTTTTGAAGTTTTGATTTCATTATAAACTTCACTGCCGATAATAGTGCGTAGGCCTCAGCCGTAAAGATGCTTGTCTCCGGGTGCAGTACACCGGATTCCGAAAATGATGGACCGATGGCTGCATAAGATACCCCGGCATGTGACTTGGACGCGTCTGTATAAAACTCTGTACATGAGTATTTAGATTGGAGTTCTAGGAAATGCATTTTAATGTGTGCCTCTGGCGCATGTTTCGTGACTTCTATAAATGATGTGTCACAATCTATGAGCTGCCACTGCCACGACGGTAAGAACTTTGCTGGAGGCATGAGACGTTGTTCAAGGAGTGGTACACCTAGTTCTTTGCTGAGGCTCCGCACACGCAACGAGAAAGGTTCTCTCGCTGCAGGTCGATTGTGAAAGAGTGTGGTATTAGTCGTGTCATTTATGGTCGGATATGCCGGATGTTCAGAATTGGCGTTTACCTTGAGAAAATATGTGAAGCTAGAATATGTCCTTTGTAGGTGGAGTGACCACTCATTTGCCTCTACGTAGAGGCTTGCCACAGGACTTGTCCTAAAAGCACCTGTGGCCAAGCGGATGCCTAGATGGTGCACGGGATCCAACATCTTTAGCGCGCTCGGCGTAGCAGACTGGTACACTATAGCCCCGTAGTCTAATCGTGTATGTATAAGGCTCTTATATAGGTTCATGAGGCATTTCCTATCACTACCCCACGTTGTGTGCGACAAAAGTTTAAGAATGTTCATTGTCTTTAGACATTTGTTCTTAAGATACTTTATGTGTGGGATGAATGTAAGCTTGGTGTCTAGTATTATGCCCAGAAATTTGTATTCGGTACTTACAGGTATCCGCTGTCCATACAGCTCTACGTCAGGATCAACGTTCAATCTTCTGTTTCGTGTAAAAAGAACACAAGAGCTTTTATTCGGGTTGAGCTTAAAGCCATTTTCATCAGCCCATTTGGAGACTTTGTTGAGACCGAGCTGAACCTGTCGCTCACAGATTGCCAGGTTGCACGACCGAAATCCTATCTGTACGTCATCTACGTATACCGAATAAAACATACTGCGTGGAATGACTGAATGCAAGGAATTCATCTTTACAATGAAGAGCGTTGTTGTGAATGTCGATGGTCCGAGCGGCCACGAAGGGTTCCATGTATGGTGCAGTGCCAGGTGCCGAGAGGAGGAGTTATCCAGGGAGATTAGAAAACTGTTTTATATACACTGTACATGGTATATTACAGGATGGGCTCCATGATATTGGAGCCGTTTACGTGCTAACATCTTTGCGTGTGGTAGCGTTTACATCTCCGAGCGTTCTACATGGTCGAGCGTGCTACAGTTCTTTCGGTCACATACTTTAGGTCATCGTCAGAAATGACGCCACGAACTGTATTCAGTGATCGGGGGCGCTGATAGCTATAGGCATGTCCCCAAAGGCTGTTACTCCTGAAAGCTTCTCGTATTGATGCTGGTACAACACCTCCAAAAGAAGGTCCCCATTGGCTAACTTCTTTATTTTATATCCTTGTCCTATGGCGTCAATTAGGGTTCTTGTAACATTGAAAGGAGGGACATGTCGTTCAGTAATTTCTGAGTGCTCATACATGGAATCTGGGGAAGTTGGTTTTGTTCTTCGTGAAGAACTGAGCAGTGACATCGGTGCGCCCCCTTTTGTGCGGAGGGCGATCAGTTGAAGAAAAAGAACTAGCCATAAAAATTATGCCTTTTTCGGCCACGGTACCAGCCGCCCACCACGGAGCCCAACGAGGGGACGCGTCGGGAACTTGCAAGCAAGTCCTGCCCACGCCAGCTGTATACCGCAACTATAACCCAATATGGCGTAACTCAGGGTAGTTAGCCACACAAGGTTAACCCTAGCCGCCAGGAAAAAGAACTAAGAAGAGAGGAGGAGACAGGAGAGTTGAGGGAAAGAGGATAGGAAAGTGAAAGTGGAGAAGAGGATAGGAAAAGGCGACTGCCGATTTCCCCTGGGTGGGTCAGCCAGGGGTGCCGTCTATGTGAAGCAGAGGCCGAAGAGGTGTGTTGCCTCCGCCGGGGGGCCTTAAAGGTCCGAACACCCGGCATCGGCTCAACCCACGGTGGAAGAATATTTAGGTGTTCACACTGCGCGCGAGCGAGCGTCCAGATTATGTTCGGCCGCGCGCGGGCGCACCTAGTAGCTCTGCAGCGAGCAGATAGAGGGCGCCGCGGCCAGCGGTCCCAGCTTAGCGGCGCCGGCGGCTTGGCATTCCTCTGCCTCCGCTAAATTTTCGTTCGTAGTGGAGTGAGTAAATCTCAAAGCGCGAAAAAAAAATCGTTATTTCACATTAAAGTGATAAGTGAACCAGGCTTCGCTAACATGAAGGTTCCTTGTGCAGGGCGTGGATGACGTCAACACGGATCAATCGGGCAGCACTCAAAGCCCACTGAAGTTGCCCTCGCGCGCGCAATTTGTTTCGTCCGGTCTAGCGGTTCATCCAAGCATACTCGCTGCCTTTGGTGAATACTCAGGGCGACAGCATGGAAGATCAGGCGAACTTTCTTGGCGCACATTTCGAACAGATATCCAGCTCGTCGCACTACTCTGAAACATTCCAAAGGTACAAAAGGCAAATAGAAGGACAACCATTAGAACGGAAAGGCACAAGATGCGAGACATACAATAGACCTTTTTGCATGGCAGAGCTTCAGGCAGCACTAAACAGCTGCAACAGATCTGCCCAGGTTCTGACCGCATCCTATATGAAATGCTAAAACACTTGCCGTGTGAAACACAAAAAAACCCTTCTTTGTCTCTACAATTCTATATGATCTTCCGGCCACATTCCCTCTGCTTGGAAAGAGGCCATCGTAATTCCCATTTTGAAACAGGGTAAGGACCCTTCTTTGGCTAATAGTTATAGGCCTATAGCATTGACGAGCTGCTTATGCAAACTTTTTGAGAAGATGGTAAACAGGCGCCTGGTCCACTATCTAGAAATAAACAATAAATTAGACCCATATCAATGTGCTTTCAGAGAGGGCAGATCGACGACAGATCAGCTTGTGCGCATGGAAACACACATCAGGGATGCCTTTGTCCACAAACAGCTTGTATTATCAGTCTTTCTTGACATGGAGAAGGCGTATGATACTATGTGGCGTTTCTGGATCCTTCGGGATCTTTCTGCAATGGGCATTCGCGGCAATTTGCTGGGAATAATTGAAAGCTATCTCTCTGACAGGACATTTCGTGTTAGAGTTGGCAACGTGCAGTCTCGACCATTCATACAGGAGACAGGTGTACCGCAGGGTGGAGTACAGAGCTGTACGCTATTTATTGTTAAAATGAACTCCCTACACACCATATTACCTCGCACACTCTTTTACTCTGTCTATGTGGACGATGTACAGATAGGGTTCAGGTCGCGCAATCTTAATATTTGCGAGAGGCAGCTACAGCTTGGCTTGAATAGATTGTCAAAGTGGGCGGACGAGAACGGTCTTTGACTGAACCCTCAAAAAAGCACATGTGTCCTGTTCTCAAACAAGAGAGGTGTAGTACCAGAACCACATATTAACCCTTAATGGAGAAAGACTTACTGTCAGCCTTGAACACAAATTTTAGGTGTTATCCTGGACACAAAACTTGACTTTATTCCCCGCTTAAAATATCTTAAGGAAAAGTGTCTGAAGACCATGAACCTCCTGAAGCTGCTCTCTCGAACAACCTGGGGCAGTGACAGGAAGTGTTTGCTTAGCCTGTACAAGAGTCTCGTACAATCACGCCTCGACTACGGAGCCGTGGTGTACCATTCCGCAACTCAGAGTGCGCTAAACATGCTCGACCCAGTCCACAACCTCGGTATAAGACTCGCAACAGGTGCCTTTAGAACGAGTCCTGTTGAAAAACGTCGAGTCCAACGAATGGTCCTGACATCTACGCAGAACATTCTTAAGTTTTTCATACTACACTAAGGTAAAATTAGACACCGAGCATCCATGTCATTCCATCGTTAGCGACCTGTCCGCTGCCAGACTTTATCATAACCGCTCACTTATTAGAACTCATTTGAGCCTGCGCTTGGAAGCAATGGCAGACGAAACAGATATTCACCTCCCAGAAAATATTCTAATGCCTCCCACTCGCCTACCACCGCCTTGGGAATGGGAGGCCACGGAGTGCGATATCTCTTTTGTCAAAATAACGAAACATGCACCTGAGGCACACAACACTGCGAAAGCTGGCTGTCATTGCTTGCGTACAAACTACATTGACAACGAGGCGCTATCTGCGTTTTGCGTAATTTCGTTCACGAATACAGCTATCCGCACAGTCAAAGGGGAAATGCACAAAGTGAAAGTGATCTTCAGTGTCGCATATCATGGGCAGCTCACGCACCTTTATTACAAGCGACAACACCGCCGACTCGAAACAGACATTTATGACCCCAAATTATAGTGCTATTTAGTACAGGAGTATGTTTTTTGCACAGGATATGCCCATAAAATGTATCAAGCATTTATTATTCAACAGCGCCTATACTCCGGCAGTGCAGCACAAACGAAACCAGCGCAGTTTCCAGTACGAGCCAGCGAACTCCAGCGACAACCAGCGCGTGTACAGCGCACACCAGTGCGCCCCAGCGTAGTAGCAGTGAAACCAGCGTCTCGTCCAGCGTGACCCAGCTCTTATCCAGCGATCTCACTAGTGTAGCAGTGACTCCCAGTGTGCGCCAGCGTCCCCAGTGTCACCCAGTGTCAAAAAACGCGCTGGTTTCACACTGGAAGGCACTGGAAGACGCTGGTTTTTGCAATAGGGATCTTCTTCGCTGGGTAATTGTCGTGACCTACATGATACGCATGTGATGACATTTACGTCATCACCCATCATTTATGTTCGTAATGCACTCTCGTCATACTATGCCAATGTTCGTACATACCAAGTTAACGAAACAACCATGAAAGCACAAAGACGTAGGCGGATAGATAGATAGATACTATCAAAGTGGCAAATGTTCATCAAGAAATGCTTCGCATTTAAAATATGGTTGATCCCTGTTCCATGGGAATCGGTAGAACACGACAGTGAAACTTCTCTTCAGAGAAACTGTTGCAAGTTTAGTGTACGTGAAGAATTAAGTCGCAAGTAGCCATCAGCGGCACCCTACCACTGCACAGGGATCTTAGACCAATGCCACACAAGCGAAAGCGGTCGAACGACTCGCGACCGGCAAACATCTCCCGGAGACAATGCATTGCACGCGCCGTAGCACTGCGCAAATCCGCGGTAAACTACACGCGTTCGCAAACCGCACAAGCGAAACCATACGGGTTGTTAGTAAACCGCTTCGTCAACTCACGGTCCGCTGCATCAAAAGGCGCACGATTTGCCAATCGGCGACCAACAAGTGTTGCAGGTATGCTTGGCGTCCTGCTGCCTAGTCGCTTCGGCGAAGGTACGAGCATTTCGGTCCGGTTCCGTAGCGTTTTGGGCAGCCAGTTGCGACGCGCTCAGCTTCAGAAATGCGAGTGGCAGAGTTCGCAGCGTGCGCCTCGAATGCGTGAAGGCGTTCTGCTTCATACTGGCGTGTCTCTCGCCGGAACAAAGCGAGATTCGTCCCTCGACGTAGTTGCCTTTCTGCGCCGCTTAGCGCAGCAGGTTTCTTAGTTGGTGCCATCGCAATCGAAGCCGTAGGCGCAGTGTAAGCACTGCTGATGTATGTTGAAGCTGCACTCCGTAGGCGTCGAGGCGTCACACGCTAATCCGATGCGAAAGACAAACCATGTGTTGAAACTGCGTCGTTACGTCAGCAGAAAGCCTACGCCGATTACGCCGGGGTAGAGCGCGTTGGAGCCTTCGCTTCGCTTAGACTACAGAAGCGCTCACTGTCGGCTCTCGTTAGTGATGATGCAGTACTTCGCTTCACCGCTCCTAGAATGCGGCGCCATCTTTGTCAAGAGAGCATATTTCACGCGTTGGCGCCGACGTGACATACGTAATAGCAAGTTGTTCGTCGACCCCGGCATGAAACACTGCCTTATTAAAAAGGCCATGTCACACCGCGCCTTTCGCGCGCTGGTCTATTCGAGCAGTTTCTGCAAGCAGGTCGCGGATAGCCTTTCGAGATTGTGCCCGCCGCTTTCCTCAAGGGGACGTCACTTGTATTTTCTACAATCATCCTCTCGACTACATCTGAAAAATATATGCACCAGATTTCATTTAAAATACGCACTACAATTAAGCAACTATGCTGAAGTCGAAGTGCGAACAGCCTTAGTAAAAGGGATTCTACAATACACCAGCAAAATTGATGTCCTTATATATGACTGCTTTCAGCAGACGTACAGTAACAACGGCACCGGAGCGTTTAATTTTCACTTGCTGCACATGTAATAAAACATGCATTTAATGTCTGCGTACAAGCTAGAAGCACATTCGATCACATGCATCCCTGTATGTTTCACACCTTGTGAGAGCTTTTGTCTACGTGTTCATTGAGAAGATTATGCCTCTTAAAGACTAGCCGTGTGGTATATTATACAAAATACTTATTGTAAAGGTCACTCACATGAGCTGGCATAGGGTTTATCAGAAACTACCCAATAAAATATACCTTTGTTTCAGATACGTTATATTTGCACCCTATAATGTCCGCTGTTAAGCCAGAATACGGCTTAACACTGAAAGGACGGAAAAAACTATTAGAGGACATAAAGAATGATCCATGGTTTAGTGAAGTACAAAACAGGATAAACAACAAACTTGACATTCAAAAACAATAAAGTACTTTTACAATAAAATAGAAACACTTTTTTAAAAATATCCAAAAATAAAGAAAAATCCAAACAAGAAAAACTCATGGTGGTCTAAAGATTGAGAGATTCAACGTAAAAAAGTAAGAGCACTTCGTAGAAGATACCAAAGGTATAAAGGAGAAATGAGACCTGATTTTAAAAAGGCCTATTATTTGGTACACGACATTTACAACATGATAGAGAGTGCCAAAGAGATCAGTTGGCAAAAAGTTTGCGAAATGGTGAGAAAAAACTTAAACAGAGTAATACTAACGAGTATAAAAAAGATGACAGTGAAATGGCAAAATCGTTGGAAGAAACAATACACTACGTATTAGATAAATTGTATCCTATTGCACACGAATAATACATTGGGGAAAAAGAAAAGGGATACTCAAAGAAAAGAAACAGAACAGATACCAGGAACAAAAACACAGGACAAACTATTTACTCAATTAGAACTAGACATTATAATAAACCTACGTAAAGATGTTGCACCAGGTCCACACAATCTAAACACCATTTTAATTCAAGAAATATATAAAGCACATAAGAAATTCTTTCTAAACTTATACAATGCGTGCCTTAAAAATGGATACGTCCCTAAAGAGTGGAAGTCATCAAAAGTTATACTTATCGCAAAGGGAGGTTCTCCTCTCAGTCCACTTTTGTGGAACTTAACAATAGCTGATCTTGAAATAAAATAGCCAAGTGATACACATCTCCAAGCTTTTGCTGATGTTATAGTATTAACGATTAAGTTAATATCCAGGAGTGACGCAGAGTATAAGTCAAACGAAGCTCTTAAAGCTATTCAACAATGGTCAAACGACAAAGAAATAAATTTCAACCCAGACAAGTGGCAATTCCTAGTAGTTCGTAAAAAAAGTCGCAGTTTCACCTGATAGGTGAAGCATCAATTGCGATAGCAAATTTGAAGAGAGCTATACGGAGTTTATACAGCTTCATCAGCTGTATAAACTTGGACATGCAGCAGCACCGGCAAAATGCGTGCGGCGTTGGTGACTGTTGCCGGAGCCTCTGATATAAATAGGTACTTGGTGCCGCAGCTAAACGTCGATTCCCTTCCCTCCCCCTCCCCCCCCCCCCCACGGCCTTTCGTGCGTCAGAAGAAGGCGCGTTTACTCTACATATATGGTGATTGCAAAGGAGGAAAGAGACGCCTACTATTGCAGCCCTTAAGGGAGCACAGAGCAGAACGCGCGTTTGTTCTCCGCCGTGCGTTCACTCCCCGTGAAAGCGCGCGTCCCTCGCGCCCTTTCACTCGCACATACAGCGTTCGGCGCGCGGCCACGATTTCATCTCCATTGACGTCATACGGAACCTCACGGCGACGGCGACGCCGACGGCAGAAATCTGCTTTTGAGTGTCCGTATAATTGCTATCGCAATAAAATACGACTCACCCACCACACCTAAAAATGGGTACACAAAGAATTACAATGGTTAAAGAAATGAACTTTCTAGGAGTAATATTTGATAACGCATTTTCTTTCTTACTGCACCTGCAATATAATATGTTAGGGACAAAGTGGCTGCATTTACCTACAAAATAAACAGACCGCTTCAACAAGGAAATAACGGCAACTCGAACCAATGCAGGAAAATTTACATCCAAGGCATTGAAAGAACTATTGTCTATGCATCACCAGTTTGATACACAAAAATCTACTATTCTAAAAAAACTTAAAGCTATTCAAAGAATACCCTTACTAACGATCACAAAAGCATTCAAGACGACTTCAAGCACCAAACTAACAATATTAGCTAATGTACCACCAGTCTACCTTACAATAGAAAAAGAAAAGGAAATGCACTGTATATTACATGAACAGAAAAACTTTAAATGGAAAGATAAGGTTTTCACGAGTAATGGTAAAATACGATCTTTGGCAAGATCATCCAGCAGACAGAAAAGAATACTTCTTTAGCAAAGAGGTGGATAACACATTAAAGAATAAAATATACGCAGACGGTTCCAAGGCACAAAACAATGTATGAGCGGCATTTATAATATAAACGAAGAAAACTATGTAGTAGCTATTAAAGAATACAAACTACCACCCTACTCGAGCAATTTTGAAGCTGAAACAATAGCAATTCTGAAAGCAATCACTCATACAAAAACAATGGAACATTCAAATAATTATCAACTATTTACGCACAGCTTGTCAGCTCTTCAAGCTATTAGTAAACCTCTAAACAATAATCACTTGATTTAATAGATCAAAAAAGAATTAGCAACAGTAAACTCTAAAATTAATTAACATACATTAAAGGACACAGCGGAAATTATGGAAACAATTTAGCCGATGAACTAGCGAAGGAAGCTGCAAACCAGGGTGAAGAAATAAAGATCCCAGTAACAAAAACAGTAATTAAAAAAGAACTTAAGCAAAATTTATTTGGGAAATGGAACATACAGCTTTGACAGCAGAGGGTCAAACCAGCTACATATATCAATGGATTAAAAATCTAAAACAAATACCCTATCACTTTCCAACCAATTTCTACATATCACAAGCACTTTCAGGCCATGGCCGATTCCCACATTATTTTGAAAGATTTAAAATGCACGAATGGAACACATGCCAGTGTAAAGCACGAGCCGAGTCATTTGATCATTTTTTGTAAACATGTCCCATGGTAGAGTTGGAAAGAGCTAATTTGGAAGGTATACTTGGAAAGCATTTATCCAAAAGAAACCACAAATTATTAAAAACAAAACAACAGGGATATTGAAAAAATTATTAAAAAATTAATGAAAATATTCCACAGCTTTAATCCCATGTCTTCACACAGCTCTTGAAATCCTAAGCGGGAGATTCTCCTCGCTGGAAAGCTGGAGGCTGAGTCTGCTTTCGGTGCTCAAGAGTACAAACACTATTTCAAAGCAAGCACAATTTCACAACAATATACACAAAAAACAGACGAAAAACAAACACAAAAAAGCAGCAAAACGCAACAAGGCACAAGCAAGCCTCAAAAAGAAGAAAAAGCTGTTCGTCAAGATGAAGAGGAAAACCATGTAAACATTTTCTTCTTATTAATAAATCAACCCGCTGCCGTGGCCTCTCCCTTGGCCGTGGTCGCCGATTATGGTAGAATCAATCTCTCTTGCTTTCTTTTCTCTTAACTATTTCCCCTACTTTCTTCAATTCCTTACTTCCCTCCTTCATAGCCCTCTACTCCTTTCCCAATCCTAAACTTCCTCTCCCTCTTCTACCTGCGATACCTTGGTGGTGCAGGCTGGGCATCCTCTCTACGCCCTTCTCACATACTGTCCCTATCTACTCCACCACTCCTCCACATCAAGAACAAAAGTCATAAAAGCAGGCACATAACGGCTTTAAGGGGGAGAAATAAAAAGTCCAAAACCCACTCCACATCTCAATACGTCTCGAAAATTTAATCAGAAACCCTCTAAATAAAAAATGTATAAAAATAAAACACAGCATCAATGGTGGCCCTGAGAAATTTGGGAACTTCGACACACCAAAGAGAGGGAAAAAAAGAGACAGAGAGAGACGGAGATGTAGCCACGCGCCATGCATAACGGCTAAAACCGTAAAAATGACTCCAAAATAAAATGCCTTTCAAATTACTCAAGCAGAAGCTTTATTAGTAGTCAACATTAGGCATACTGGCTCACTACACATACTGGTGGCATTACAAATGGCATCAGTGGCATGTTCGCAACAGGGAATTTGGTAAAATAAATAAAATAATAATAATAATAACATTTTTAAAAATTCCTAAAAAGAAAAACCATTTTCTCGGTAAGGCCCTGGCTATACACATTTATGTTGTATATCTCTACACTACTTACTTTTTACATATGCGTGCAAAAAAAGAAAAAGGAAGAAAGTCTTTATTACAAACTTGTACAATCATTGTGAACAAATCTGTAAATATATACAATCACCATCAAATGTAAGAGCCTGAGCAGGGGTGAGGAAACCGTAATCCCTGTAAAAAAGATAAAAAGAAAGTCATTATAAAAAAGAAGCCCTGGTCCACGGAGATCCTGAAGCTCTGGTCTTCGAAAAAAGGAATGTCCTGGAATATAGGCCCTAACAACATACAAGTAGTCAAGTCAAAAGCTCAAGTCAACAAACAACCAATATTTGTGAGTCAAGAGGAAGACTACTCAATCATGTTATTATATATAGTGTGTAAATTTGTTCAAATCAATTGTGACTCAAGATGAAGACCCAGTCAGGTCAATACATTTAGTTAGTACATATATAGTATAATCAAGGCCGCTATTTGCTGTCCCCCTCCCTTGGCCGTGGTTTCCCTGGTAGTAGAATTTTTTATTTTCTCAAAATTTATGCCTTGACACACCATGTCCTATTCTTTTTATTTAAATTCGGCAGCCTGCGATACTTCGGTGCAGCAGGCAGGGCTAAAATCTTTCGTTTCTTTTCCGTAATTTTTTACTTGCCCAACACCACTTTCTGTCCCTATCTACTATTAGTTCTGCCACCAGGGGGCCAGGGAGCGGATCCAGCTGCACAGGGCTCCTGCTTTTTCAGCAAAAAACACTAACAGAAAATATTCGTGAACATCTCAGGATCACGGGGACACCAATTTCGCTAAGATTCACCGCGTATTTCAGTAATTAACACGCATTTTTGTGACGCGACGTGTTGAAGCTATACGAGTGTGTTTCTATCAACACAAAGGAGCCTAACTAAATCCATTTACATCATCGTAAATACTTAAAATATGCCTAAATCTTGCATAGTATAGACTCCTAGTACATTGGGCAACCTCAATTAAACAATAGTTTTAACCGGGACCTCATAAATTAGCATATTTTTGCTTTTAAAGTCAACTAAGCCAAGCACGGCCTATTTGGGACCTTGTTTAGTAGAACATTTGAATTTCATCCACTTTTAAACAGCTATACAAAGAGAAAAATTTTGTGTTAGTAGGAAGAATAAACGCCCAGGATTAATTTGCGACCAATATTTTACATAGTCATTGGTAAGCCCCCCAAAATTTGCATGGGAGCTTTGTTTACTAAACCCTAGAGTACAGCTAAAATGAATCCCAACACCGAGGCACAGTAAGGCACGGACAACTTCCTAGAACCCTTGAACAGAGGCCTAGCAGTGCACGGACAAAAGTTGGGAGTGATGTGGTGGAGTATCCCTAGGTTTTGAAGGACAAAACATGCAGCAGTATGATAACCATTTGGTAAACAAGGTTTGAGGAGGACACAAAAAAGAAAAGAAAACGTGTAGCAATGCAGCGAAGCATCGCCCTTTTCTGATGGAGAAGTTGACAAATTATGTAAGAATTTGGGCAAACTAACCCAGAATAAGTGTTGCAGGAAGCAGATAATTTTTCAAGGATGCAGTGAAGCATCCCACATTTCTGAAGGGTTAACTTCAGAGGTTAGAGCTGGCATTGAAGAGCTGAAACAGCCTTTTTGGTGAGGTGACAACAAGCCCCACAGTGCACCAACCACTTAGCGTAATTCGAAGCTGGTGAAAGCTTATTGGGAGAGAGATGGGCAAGAAGAAAAACGACGAGAGGTTTCAACTAAAAACCCCGGGCTCAGGACAGAAAGAGGGTAACCCCGTGAAGTCACAAGCAGGAGCAACAGAGACAAAAGAAAGGGCAAATGAAAGCATCACCGAATTGACGCTACTAAAAAACCCCACCGACAAGAAGGAAACTCCAGTCAACAAAGAGGTGCTCAGAGACTATTCTTGTAATGAGGATGACTGGAGCTCGGAGGATGACATCCCTGACTCATGGGAAGAGACGGAAGCAGCAATGCGTCAGTCAAGGAGGAAAGAGTCAAGTGAGCAAACAGGAAAGAACAATTCAGGGGCACAGCAAAGCAAAGGGAAACAGGCCTCAGAAGAGACATTGTCGATCCAACAGGAATCGAGAAATGGCCAGGAGAATAAACAAGAGGAGGAAGTGAATGACCAAGACACCCCTACAGTAGAGACCACAAACTTGGGATCAACAATGAAAAAGATGTCAAACATTGACAGGTATTTCATGAAAACCCTGTTGACCTTGGCAGCAGGAACCGAAGACAAGGAAGCCCTGCTAGACAAATTACTCACAGACTTCACCAAACTGAGGAGTCTTACACTGGACGCCACACGTGAAGTAGCAAGGCTCCAGGGGGTCATTGCATCTACGCAGGAAAGGAAAACCGAAACCCCAACATATGCTGCAGTTGTTATAGGTCAGAACAACAACGAAGAACCAAACAACGAAATACGTGATTTTTATAACAAGAAAACAAAAAAAAGAAAGTAGCAAGTAAAAACTGGCACTGATCATAACATCAGATCAGCTAGATAGAAAGGAAATACAAAGCATCATGAAGAGGAAAAGTCGACCCCTACGATTTGGGTGTCCACGAGGCTGAAATGCGCCCAGCAAGAGATGGGATTGTAGTCATGGCCTCTTCCATAAAAGGACTCCAAAGGTGGAAGAATTCATAACAAATGATTCCGAGCTAACTTCCAAGCTCAAGACGAAACATCCAAAAGAAAAAAAAATTGAAATTAAGGTAATTGGAATCGACGAGGAGCTCTGCAACGACGAGATTGAAAAAAGTAGTTAAACAAAATAGTCTTCCCTGCAGCACTGATGAAGTCAAAGTAAATAAAACCTGGAGGGGAAATATAGAAAGACGGCTACAATCTCACTAAGTTTGCAGGCATTAAAAGCAGTGAAGGGCAGAACCCACCTTAACATAGGTTGGGATAGATGCCCAATGTTTGACAACACATTTGTGGCAAGCTGCAACTTTTGTGCCCAGTATGGCTACACCCGAAGGTGGTGTCAGGCGAGGTTTGCCAAATGTACCGAATGTGGAGGAGGCCATCACTTTAAGGAATGTAGGAAAAGTGACTATGAATGCTGCATATGCACGGAGGAAGGAATGGACCCCGAGGAGGCAGGTCATTCAATGATGTCGGTGAACTGCCCTACATTCCAGAAAAGGAAGGAGCAGGAACGTGGCAAGATTATTCAGTACTGCAGCTTGCAGGAGAGCAAATCACTCTACTAAGGCACAGGACAGTAAGTAGTCTTTATCTTTCTCTTTTGTATTTTGTTCTCTAAATGAAAATGGCAAAACCAAAGCCAACTCTATAAACAACGAGAAATCAGAAATAATACAGGGTAATGTAGGAAGGCCATTTAAAATCAAAAAGAAGTTCTACATATAATTCAAATTATATTGGAAGTGCACTTCAGGCAAATCAGTCTTCAAGTGTTTATCACCAGGATAAACTGCACGATATTTCATTAATTCAAGAGCCTTATAACTTAAAAGGAAAAAGAATTGGCTTTCCAATGAAACACAAAATATTAGCTTGAAACGAGAATCCCAAAGCCGCAGCTATAATCAACTCAGAAAAAATCTCAGTCTTCCCACTAGTATTAAAAGAAAAAAAGTGTAGCATTTAAAGCTAACCTAAATAATTTCCCTCCTAAAGAAAATATTCAACTTTTGATAGCTAGAATTGACGAGATAATTCAAACAGCACATACGGGGAAGATATTAATAGTAGGCGATTTTAACTCAAGGAATATTACATGGTGAGGTAATATTACAGATGATAGAGGTGAGGAACTAATTGAATTTATTACTAAAATGACGTAATCATTTTGAATATTATGAATAGTGAACCCACCTTTGATTGCAATCCAGGAAAAACTTGGATTGACTTGACATTAGTATCTTCAGGTATGTTCACACATATAAAGGTATGGGAACTTACCAAACACTCAACTTGCAGTGATCACAGATACATAAAAATGCAAATATTTGGTACAAAATGTGTTCAAGTATTTAAAACAACAAAAGAAGGAGAAAGAAAAGCTGTAGAAGAACTTCCAAATATCGATTGCGAAAAAGAGGTAGTGAGCTTAAACTTTTCTGAAGACATAGAAAATACTGTGGATAAATTCTATACTACAATAGAGGAGCTGTACAAAAAAACATCAAAAGAGATTCACTAAAGAGAAAAAAAAAAACAGGCAAAATATGGCGGAAGACAGATTTAGAAATAGAAAGGAAAAATATCAGGGCAATGAAAAGCAGGTATATAAAATGTCGAGGAGACCTAAGAGATGCTACAAGAATCAATATTATAGACAACACGATTCATATCTAGAAAATTTGGCTAACGCAAAGAGTAAAAGTTGCGATCAATTTACACCTAAAGTAACAAAAAAATCCTTTTAATTTAGTGCACAAGCTGGCCAGAGATCAGTTGAAAACACCTCTTATAATTAGTACCTATACAAAAAGAGGACAATTCCTCAACAAGCAAGCTAAAAGAGACGGTAGAATATATTTTAGGAAAATTATACACAATTTCCGAAGAAGCAAAAAAAATCAACAGTATAATGGAGATGTTCCATTTACCGAACAGGAAATAGATACGGTTACAAGCAGTTTGAGAAAAAACATAGCAGTCGGTCGGGATGGATTAAGAACTGAGATAATTCAAACTGCGTATAAGAGAAAAAGAATTCTTCCCGAGCTTGTTCAACAGCTGTTTAAAATGGGAACATTTTCCAGAAAGATGGAGAGAGCCAAGAATAATTTTAATTACCAAAAAGAAAAGCACAGAAAAACCGGGAGATTTTAGGGCAATTGCTATCATATCGATTTTTGGTAAAGTATTAAAAAAGCTCCTCAAACATAGAATACATTTTTATTTGAATAAAGATAAATTATTAATAAATCAGTATGGTTAAAGCACTTGCATTAGAGAAAACATGCATTAGAGAATATAAAAAAGAAGGTAACACAGGCATTATTAGACAAGCAAGCAGTACTATTGATATCATTAGACATCAAAAATGCATTCAATTCCATAAACATAAAAGTGATACTAGAATATTTAACTCAACACAAATGCCCAGAAAATCTGAACGTACTATTGGCAACAATAATGAGGGATAGATTCATAATATATAAAAATGGGGAAGTAGATTTAAAGTACAAGCTTAAGCAGGGCTCTCTGCAAGGATCACCCCTAAGCCCGTTATTATGAACACTCATGATATCAGATTTATTAATTAAGAAACTTCCCGAAAGTGCTTACATACAAGCTTTCGCAGACAATATAACTAATAATTAAAGGGAATTCCAAAAGAAAACTTCAGGAAATAGCAAATAAAAAATCTACAAATAGTAGATAATTGGGGGAAATCAAAGAATATTGATTTTAACGCTGCAAAATCTTAATACATGATCTTAAAAGGAAGATACAAGAAACGCCCTCCAATCCTAAACTAGGAGGTGATAAAATACAACTAGTAGATAAACTAAAAATTCTAGGGGTAATATTCTATGAAAGCTTTACATTTACTCGACATGTAAAATATATAAAAGAAAAAGTCATGAATATGGCCTATAATTTAAATAGGTCTACTGGTAAAAACAGAGGTATCAAAGGCAAACAAATGAGAGACATATACAAAATGGGTATAGAGCCGATAACATGCTGTCCCAATATGGTACAGAAATGTAAGACTTATTGTTAAAAAAACTAACATCCGTTCAACGAAAACCTTTATTAGCAATAACAAAAGCTTATAAAACTGTTGCTGATAGTGCATTAAATGTTTTAGAAAATATACCTCCAGTGATCTTGAGAATAGAGAAAGAAATAGAAATGTTTACCACATTACACAGAGAAAAACCATTTATTTGGAACAACGAAGCATTCACAAAAGAGAAAATAATAAATATAGTAGATAAATGGAAAATTCACCCTGCAAACAAACTAAAATATAATTTCAGTACAGAAATAAATAAGACTATTACATATAACATATTCACTGATGGTACTTGCGATACAAAAGACCCAGGAGCCGCATTCATAGTTTTAAAGAAATTTTCTGAATTAATTACAACAAGACAGTATGCATTATCACAACATAATAATAATGTTGATGCGAAATCTATAGCAATAACAGAAGCTTTAGAATACATAGCAGAACAGCATAAAAACAGTTATGAAATTATAACAGATAGCCTGTCAACATTACAGGTAATTAACCACCCTGACAATTTAAATCCATACATGCAGAAAATTAAAGAAAAAATGGCAGAAGTAAACAAGGATCATAAAATAATACTAACTTATATATAAAAGGGCATATTGGGAACATGGGCAATGAATATGCAGACGATGCTGGAAAGTGCGACCCTGGCTTTCGGAAATGCGCGAAAGCATGCTGAAAATTCCACAGGAAACGAAGTCTTTTATGGATGAGATTTTGATTTCTTTCCGCTGAAGGTCGCCTATACGACAGTACCTGCCAAACAAGTTAGTTAGTTAGTGGTAGATTTTTATGGCGCAAGGGCAACTGAGGCCAAAGAGCGCCAAACACAAGGTTGATGGTCGACTCAGGTTAGTAAGCAGTAACAGATATGGATAAAAAACAGTGGTGTATAGGGCCTAAAATAATTGAGTAATGATTACATTTGATGATTATGGGCAAAGCGCATGACATTTACAAGGTCAGGCAGCCTCAGCAACAGTCCTTGTCAGGGCAAGGAGTGCGGAGCGCCTGACATGTGAGATAAAAAATCTCAGCCATTTCCTCAGGAATGAGACAAGGCTGAGTTCAATGGAAATATGAAATCGCACGTAGGAAGCCTACACTCGCTAAAAACTTAAAAACTCTTTTTAATGAAAACATTTGGTAGTCGCCGAGAAAGAAGGACGGGTGCGGAGGTATTTGGTTTCTGTACAGTTCTGGGAAGTGACGTCTCCTATCTGGTTCTAGCCTCTTGCACATGATTAGAACATGGATGACGGACAGTCGATCACCACATTTTGGACAGTGCGGTGCTGGAGAACTGTTTAGCAGATGTGAATGTGTTGCATGTGTGTGTCCTATTCTAAGCCTGCATAGTGCAACCTCTTTGTCTGTCGCGTTTCTCGGTAGCATATCTTCCTATTAATGGCTTTATTGTGTGCAGTTTGTTTTCAGTTGCTCCATCCCATTCTTCTTGCCATTGCCTACGGATTCTGTTTCTAATCTGTGGCCTGAGGTCCTCGTAGGGTATATTATCTATGTCAATAGAATTACGGAGAGCAGCTGACTGCGCAAGTCTGTCAGCTACCTCATTTCCAGCTATGTTGCAGTGCCCCGGTACCCAGCACAGTGTGATTTTAAGTTTAGATTTGTGAGCCGACATGAGACATTTTAGAAGGAAATTAGTTATTGGATTTTTATGCTTTTTACCGGATGACAACGCAGTCACTGCACTGAGGGAGTCTGTATATATGATGGAGGCTGGTTGTTTATTCTGTAGGATGTGCTTTACGGCTAGGAGGATGCCACAGCATTCTGCAGTAAATATGCTTGTATGTTCGTTCATTGTTTTCGATTCGGAGAATTGTGGGCCATGTGCGGCACATGCGACAGCTGAAGACTTAGAGGCGTCAGTGTAATACTCTGCACACCTGTATTTTGCCTGCAAGTACATAAAGTGATGATTTATTGCGAGCGGATTCCCATGTTTGCCCACCTCAAGAAATGACATATCACAGTGAACAGCGTGTATTTCCCAGGGCGCAATGGCGTCTTTGTGGGACACCACCTGGAGGTTGGAGGCCGGTATCTGCAGGCTTTCAATGTGTGACGCGACTCTAACGGGATATGGTGGCGTTGCTGATGGTCGTCTCAAGAACAACTGGGTGTTGCTTGTGTCCTGCAAGAGTTCACCAGATGGATGCTCTGCATGAGAGAGCACCTTAGTGGCATACACTATGCTTGTGTACTGCCTTCGTCGTTCTAGTGACCATCTGTTCGCCTCAACATACAGGCTGGCTATTGGGCTAGTTCTGAAAGCACCAGTGGCCAGACGGAGCCCAAGGTGGTACACGGGGTCAAGCATCTTTAGCGCAGACTTTGATGCTGATTCGTACACTACCGAGCCATAGTCAATACGTGATAGGACAACGCTATTCAGAAGGTTCAGCAGACAGTCACGGTCTGTACCCCATGACTGATGGGAAAGGATCTTTAGTAAGTTCAATGCTTTCAAGCATTTCAATCGCAACTGCTTGATATGTGGAACAAAGGTGAGCTTTTTATCTACCACAACGCCTAGGAATTTGTGATCTTGTTTAACGGCTATGGTCTGCCCGTTCAGTGTGATGTTGGGGTCTGGCCTAATGCCACGCTGCTGAGAAAAAGGTAAACAGACGGTTTTGCCACAGTTGAATTTAAACCCATTTTCGTCTGCCCAGCTTGAGAGTTTATTTACCCCCAACTGAATTTGCCGTTCACAGATGGCCAAGTTGCAGGATTTGAAACTGATCTGGACATCGTCAATGTAAACAGAGTAAGAGATAGTTTTGGGCAACACACTTCTTAGAGAGTTCATTTTAACTATGAAAAGCGTGCAGCTGAGAACGCCACCTTGGGGAACGCCATTCTCCTGTATGAACCGCTTCGATAGAGCATTTCCAAGACGAACCACGAAGGTGCGTTCGGAGAGGTAGCTTTCTATAGTATTGAGCATGTTTCCCGAGACTCCAAGAGAATGCAGATCACGGAGAATGCCATAACGCCAGGTCGTGTCATAAGCTTTTTCCAGGTCAAAGAATACAGAAAGACAATGTTGTTTGTGGATAAAGGCATCCCTGACATAAGATTCAAATGCTACAAGCTGGTCAGTTGTCGACCGACCAGACCTGAATCCAGCTTGACGTTGGTCAAGAAGGCCGTTATATTCAAGGAAATAAACGAGGCGGCGGTTTATCATTTTTTCAAACACCTTGCACAAGCAACTAGTGAAGGCAATGGGCCTGTAACTAGCTGCAAGCGTGGCTTCCTTTCCTTGTGTGAGGATTGGTATGATAACAGCCTCTTTCCAGGCTTTGGGTAGGCGCCCAAAGGACCATATCTTATTAAACAGAAAGAGGATGCTTATAAGGGTGTGTTCATGTATGTGCTTGAGCATGCCATAAGTAATCCTGTCTGGGCCTGCTGCTGAGTTGCCACATGTTCCCAGAGCCGCCTTCAATTCCTCCATAGTGAAAGGGCTATTGTACCCTCCTGTGGATGGCCTTTTATCACGGATAGGTTTCCGCTCCTCCGCTAGCTTGTGTCGCATGAAGGAGTCTGTATAATGTGCTGAGCTGAAAATATATTCAAAATGTTGACCTATTGCATCTGCTTGGTGTTTCGGTGTATCACCAGCAGTGCTGACCAGAGGCACTGGGTGAGCACTGCGCCCTTGAAGTGCTCTAAGTCTGTTGTACACTTTATGTGTATCTGTGTAGGAGTTTACAGATGAGAGGAATGACTGCCAGCTTTCCCGTTTGGATGCACGTCGGATACGCCTGCCATTTGCTTTAGCACGCTTGAAGTCTATTAAATTGTTAACTGTAGGATACCTGCGGAATTTCGACCATGCTTTGTTTTGGTTCTCACGGGCATTCTTGCACTCCGCATTCCACCATGGCCTACGTTTGTTTTGTGTCTTATTTGATGTCTGTGGGATTGACTTCTGTGCGGCTTCTATAATATGCAGAGTGATCATGGATTGTAATTCGTCTATCCCTAGGTCTACGATTGGAGAACTGGGCAGTTTTGAGAGTTCTCGGAACTTCTTCCAATCAGCAGCCTGTTCTTTAAATTTCCTATGATTATTTACAACCATATTTATGTTTCCTGTGTGTTTTAAGCAAACAGGAAAATGGTCGCTTCCGTACAGATTATCGATAACAGCCCACTCAGTGGTTGCCAAGAGCACCGGAGAGCCAATAGCAAGGTCTATTGCTGTGTATGAGTTGTGTGCTAAATTAAAATATGTTGGGTCTTTTTTATTAAATATACAGGAACCGGAGGACAATAGAAATTTTTCGATTAGTGCACCTCGGGAATCAACTCTTGAACATCCCCATAGTGGGTGGTGTGCATTGAAATCTCCAACCAACATGAATGGATCCGGGAGCTGGTCAATAAGTTTTTCAAATTCTTGGACGGATAGGTGATGGTCCGGAGGAATATATAGGGAGCATACAGTTATTATTCTACCAAAAGTTAGAGCCCGTATTGCCACTGCCTCTAAATCAGTAACTAGTGTGATACTCTGACAGGGAATTGTGTTCTGCACAACAATAGCGACGCCACCCGATGAGTGGGCAGTGCCTTGCCTGTCTTTCCGGTATACTGCATATTCTTTGAGAAAGTTTGTGCGTGTTGGGTTTAAGTGTGTTTCCTGGAGGCAAAGTATGTTTGGTTGGTATTGTGCAAGTATTTCATATATGTCATCCAGATTCCTGAGTAGCCCTCGGCAGTTCCAGTGTATAATGCTCTCAGCAGCCATTTTTGCGAGTGATAAGGGGACGAGTTATTCAAGTGTCACCGCCTTTGTTAGGCGGCTTGACTGGCGGATGTTTTTTCTGTTTGAGGCGGTCTAGAAAACTCCGCCTCTCTTTGGGGGACTCTCTCAGCGTCGGAGACACCGAGGATCCCGGGGTCACTTCCATTGCTTCCGGCGGAGACTCGGAAGCGGATGAGGGTTTGTCAAGAAGGGTAGACTCCCTCTCAGTTGTCTGTGTTGTTCCAGAGGAGTGTGAGAAGTTGACCTCTGGAACTTGGAAGGTTGGTGCAGCCGATGGCTGCTTGCTGGGGGGCCGAGAAAGGCGCGCATCAGCAAAGCTGTACTGCGTGCCCACCGTAACTAGACGCCGCCCGGCCCCCCGGCGCGCTGCGTCAACGTAGGATCTTGCGGAGAGAAGCGAGAGCTTCTTCCGGGCTTCAGGGAATGTTATGTTTTCGGTTACCTTGATTTGAATTATTTTTTCTCATTTTGGAACATTTCACAGGTTCGCGAGTACGCAGCGTGCGGCCCATGACAGTTGGGACATTCTGTTTGAGTGGCACTGCAACTTTCGGTTGGATGCTCGTGAGCACCACACTTTGCACAGGTGAGTTTTCCGCGACATGTGTTGGATCCGTGTCCGTACTTCTGGCACTTGAAGCATCTTCTCGGGTTTGGGACATAGGGGCGGACTTTGCAGTGAATAAACTCTGCTTTCACAGCGTCTGGTAGACGGGAACGATTAAACGTCAAGACGATATGGGGTGTCACTACATCTTCACCGTTTCGCCTTATGGTGATGCGGCGTAGGGCGATGACACCTTGATCTCTGAAGCCATCGAGGAGGTCAGATTCTGTTTCGCGGATCAGATCACGTTCTGATATGACGCCTTGAACTGTGTTTAGACTGCGATGGGGGGTAACGGACACCTGTAAGTGGGCGAACTGCTTTTGCTTGAGGAGGATGTCGGAATGATCTTTCTTTGACACTTCAACAAGAAGATCACCGGATGACAGTTTCTTTGCTTCATAGTTTTTGCCTATCAGCTTCTCAAGGGTCCTAGCAATAACAAAAACGGACATTGCAGCAACAGAGTCATTGTCTACAAGAGAGTGTATAATCAGGAAGCGTGTGAAGTGATCACATTGAGTTCGAGTTTTGTCTAACATGTCTTCGGTGCGGCCCCTTTTCAGGGACCGATCGGGTTTTTTGGAAGAAAAAGTACTCATGCGATATGGATATGCCGACGGTTCCTAGAATGTCACCTGTGTTTCACCGTCTTATTCACAGGAAGGTCCCGGGGCTCGTCGCCTGGTACACAGACGAAGAGCCCATCGGCCGGAGCTTGACCATGGCCCCGACCGCCACCGTTCATGGTTTCTACCCTTCACCTCAAAACCTTTCGCCACGGTGCGGATGACAGCTTCGGTATGGGGGCTAAGGGTCCGTGGTGGCGCCAAGCACCATCTCACCTTGATACTCAAGGTGCCCTTGCGGGACCTGCCAAACAAGCCAAAATGCAAGTGGGGTCTGAAGCTTTGGGCCCGGGCAGGAGAATCAGGGCTCTGCTATGACTTCGATGTGTACCCAGTATTTAGCAAGGGTTTCTATGGTGATCAAGGTGGATATCAGCTTGGTATTGGCGCAGGAGTTGTCATCCAGCTGCGTTCAAGTCTCCCTGACCGCGAAAACATCCTCATTATTGGTGATAACTATTTTTCAAGTCCTCATTTTGTGAACGAGCTAACATGCAGAAAAATCTCTTACATTGGCACTGTGAGCGAGAACACACATGCAAGTTGATGAATGAAAAAGAAATGAAACAAAAAATCTCGTGGTACATTGGACTTATGCGTTGCGTCGTGTGGTGAGCAAAACATGGTTGCCGTGAAGTGGTTTGACAACAGGCCAATGACACATTTACAATTGTGTTGGCGTTGAACCAATAACAACCGTAAAAAGATGGGACAAAAAGCAGAAGACACATTCGAGTTGAGTGCCTTGGTATTGTGCCAATGAACAACATGTCAATGGGTGGTGCTGACCTCCCAGACAAGATGAGCTACACTTGTCGCTTTCCAATGCGGGCAAAGCGATGGTACCTGTACATCTTCTGGCACACCGTCAGTGGCCGCAGTCAATGCATGGTTTCTGCAAAAAAGTAATGCACAACAGCAAGGCAGTAATAGTACAATGCCTCTGCGCAGTTTTCTCTCTGAGCTCGCGACGGCATTGGTACTTTACAGAAAGCGTGCACCTGGACGACCCCCTCAGGAAAATCTTGCGCTCGTCAAGAAGGACCTCAGTGCAGTACCACGCGACGTCCGAAAGGACGGAACACAGCATTGGCCACATTGGAACGAGCGCAGAACCAGGTGCTAGGCATGCAAAGGGGGCTACACCTTTATTTCTTGTTTAAAGTGCCAGGTGTACCTGTGCCTGAATAAAGAACGTAATTGTTTTACCCACTTCCACCAGGCTTTGAAGACTTAGAAATTCAGTTACGGTAATTGTTTCGTTCTTCCAATCGAAAATAGACGCAGAGAGTCCTGGTACATGGGCCGTGTTTTCCGACTCGAGGCCAGCTTTACAATGTATGCAGGCAGTTCTCCGACGTGGAGCTCATGAACAAATAACGTAGGAAATTGTCAAACTACACCACGACGTTAAACAGAAAGGCCACGAAATTATTTTCCAGTGGCTCCCTGGCCATTGCGGGATCAGTGGAAACGATGGTGGTGAAACATCTCGATGTTGCATGAAATAAGACCGATAGGAAACAACCGGCGCCTAATGAAATGTACAGATCAGGTCAGCAAGCTTATTGTCGTACTACATGCCCGTCCCACTTAGAGCAGTGCATACAGCAGCCGATGCAGCAGGTGCTCACAGAGCTCATGTCAGCAGTGGAAGGTGCCACCGAGGCGATTTAGGGGCACGCCGCCGCTTAGATCATGGTCACGAATACGCCCTTTCTAAGGCAGGCTCTTTCACTAGGGATCATGACGGCCGGATTCTTCTTCGGTGCTACCTGGCCCTTCCCAGGACTTCAGCCCAGCGAGCGAGCCTGCCTGCATCATCCCGTTATCAGCGAAACCGAAGTCAACCTGGCACCGCCAATTGCTTCCACCGTCGGAACCACCACCTGGCCACATAGGGTCACTCTCAGCGCGGTATTTACAACACAACTACGAAAGCCAGAGTGCAGTTGCCGTACCAGTTGGGGCACGCCGCCACTTCAACCATGGTCACGAATACGCCCTTTCTAACGCAGGTTAGTTATTTACCGCACACCTGTAGTTACCGTTCTAGGGACCCTTTTGTAGTGGCGGTGTCGTGCCCCCCTGACCTGCTTGATTAATTGCGTCGGTTTTTCTATCAACCATGATGATGATATCTGATGTTTCGTGGCGCAAGGGCCAGGTCTGGCCAAAGAGCGCCATGCAAGTGATTATGGATATTTCATTGAACAGTGAAGTGGAAACGTATGAACGCGGCTGTATATGGGCCTAAAAGCAGAGTCGCTGTACAGTGCGTAAAACATAAATGTATTAAAATTATGACAATGGCTTTAAAATGTCCTGTGAGACGTAAAACATGTTTTGAAAGAATGATTTTCTAAAATTTGTAAGTGCCAGTGGCACTGCTGCCTCATCAGGAACCTTGCGTGCAAGGCTTAGGAGGCACGTGCCATACAAATGCTAGTATCGCAGCAGTAGCCTCTGTTGAGAGGTCATGCTACGAATTTATCTGGCGTAGAACTTGTAATGAATCAACATCATGTAAGTAGTTTAAAAGTGATTTGCTGTTAAAAAATGAGTCCACATGAAGGAACATTGCTGGATGAAGAGGAACGTTCTGTTTGTAAGCTAGAGGAAAGTGCTTTTTTCTTTCAGCTTCTGATTCGCGGCACTCTACCAGGACATGTAGGACGGTCAGCGTCTCTCCGCATTTAACGCAGATGGGAGGTTCAGCACCAGACAGCAAATAAGAGTGGGTCCCGTAGGTATGGCCTATCCTAAGTCGACAAAGAATTACTTCAGTTCGCCGTATTTTTGTTGTTGGTCGCCAATTACCCAACTGAGGTTTAATTAAATGCAGCTTATTCGACGTTTCAGTGTCCCACATTTGCTGCCAGTATGTCCTAATTTTTCTGCGGAGAAAAGGCTTCAAGTCTGTCACAGGGACAGATATGAAAGTGTTGCTAGCTTTCGCTGTAAGAGATGTGGCCATCTGGTCTGCTAGCATGTTCCCTTCGATGCCTCTGTGGCCAGGCACCCAGCAGATAACAATAAGCTGGTTAGATAAGTATGCAGTGCACAGTAGTGAATAAAGATCGTTGAGTACAGGGTTATTGTGTTTGCGGAGTGACATTAAGTACTTTACTACACTCAAAGAGTCAGTGAATATCATAGCATTGGGTAGATTGGTTTTCCTGATGCATTTAACAGCCGCTATTACTGCGTATGCCTCCGCGGAAAAGATACTTGTTTCCGGGTGCAAGACATCAGATTCTGAGAAAGACGGACCAACGGCTGCATAAGACACGCCTGCATGGGACTTCGATGCGTCAGTATAAAATTCCGGGCATGAGTACTTTAGCTGCAGTTCGAGGAAGTGCATTCGAATGTGTGCCTCTGGAGCGTGCTTTGTAACATGAAGAAACGACGTATCACATTTAATGAGCTGCCACTGCCATGGTGGTAAGAGCTTTGCTGGGGCTTTTAGATGAGGTTCTAAAAGTGGGACACCCATTTCATCACTGAGCTTCCTCACACGCAGTGAGAAGGGCTCCTTTGCCGTAGGTCGGTTACGAAACAGTGTGGTGCAAGTCATATCATTTATGGTAGCGTAACACGGATGTTCAGGGTTTGCGTGTACCTTCAGAAAATATGCAAAGCTAGAGTATGACCTCTGCAAGGTAAGTGACCACTCGTTTGATTCTGCGTATAGGCTTTGTATAGGACTTGTCCTGAAAGCACCCGTGACCAGGCGGATACCTAAATGATGAATCGGATCTAGCATCTTCAACGCGCACGGTGCGGCAGAGTGGTACACAACGGCACCATAGTCTAAACGTGTACGCACAAGACTTTTGTACAGGTCCAATAGGCACTTCCTGTCGCTACCCAATGTGGTGTGGGACAGAAGCTTAAGGAGGTTCATTGTTTTCATGCATTTCGTCCTGAGGTATTTGATGTGGGGTATAAACGTTAGTTTTGAATCCAAGATGATTCCTAAGAATTTATGTTCACTGCTGACAGTGAGTTCATCCCCATTAATAAAAATACTAGGGATTGGCGTTGCGCCTCTCTTCTTGGAGAAAAGCATGCAAGTACTTTTCTGCGTGTTCACTTTAAACCCATTTTCGTCCGCCCATCTACATAACTTGTTTAAGCCAAGCTGGACCTGGCGTTCGCAGATAGCAAGATTGCAGGATTTAAAACCTATCTGCACATCGTCGACGTATACAGAGTAAAACATGGTGCGTGGAATGACTGCGTGAAGTGAATTCATTTTTACGACAAAGAGCGTGCAACTAAGCACGCCTCCCTGTGGCACACCGGTCTCTTGGGTGAATGTTCTAGACAAACTGTTGCCCACTCTTACACGAAACGTGCGGTCAGAGAGATAGCTTTCGATTGTGTTCAACATGTTGCCATGGACACCCATTGAAGAAAGGTCGCGAAGGATACCAAAACGCCATGTCGTATCGTATGCCTTCTCTAGGTCAAGAAATACTGAAAGAAGGAATTGTTTATGTATAAAGGCATCCCTGATGTTGGCCTCGATGCGAACGAGGTGGTCTGTTGTCGATCTACCTTCTCGGAAACCACACTGGAAGGGGTCTAGAATTTTGTTATTTTCCAGGAAACAGATTAGGCGTCGGTTTATCATTTTTTCTAAGAGCTTGCACAGACAGCTTGTTAGAGCTATTGGTCTGTAACTGCTGGCTAGAGAGGGATCCTTGCCTTGTTTAAGTATGGGGATAACAATAGCTTCTTTCCAAGCAGATGGAATGTATCCAGCTGCCCATATAGCATTGAAAAGGGATAGAAGTATATTTAGTGTTTCGAGTGTAAGTGTTTGATCATTTCATAGATGATGCGATCACTACCTGGCGCCGAGTTGTGGCAACAACTCAAAGATGCGTGAAGTTCAGCTAAACTGAATGGGCGATTGTACGCTTCATTTCTTCCACATTTGCGTTCAATGTGTTGTCGCTCTGCGTGTTCTTTGAATCGCAGGAAAGTGTGTGTGTAGTTTGATGCACTCGAGATTTGTTCAAAGTGCTCACCTAGAAAGTCTGCCTGATTTTCCAGGCTGTCTCCTTGGGTATTTACTAGGGGTAGAGGGTGAGACTGTCGGCCTTTAGTTTATTTACTCGGTTCCAGACCTTTCTCTCATCAGTATACGAAGTAATGCTGGATACATACCGCTCCCAACTATCTCTCTTAGCTCGTCGACGCGTTCTTCTGCCCTGCGACTTTGCTTGTTTAAAATTAATGAGATTTTCGGCTGTTGGGCAGTCACGTAGCAGCCCCCAAGCTTTGTTTTGTTTTTTCCTTGCCTTTTGACATTCGGCATTCCACCACGGAATGCGGCGTTTACTAGACAGTCCATTCGTTTGTTGAATGCATTTTGTGGCAGCGTCTATTATAAAACTAGTTAAGTAAGCCACATCATTGTCGATATTGGTACGAGAAATGTCCCTGTCTAAACGTGTCAGTTGTTTGAATAGTTCCCAGTTCGCAGAGTCAACCTTCCACCGAGAAACATATGGGGCGCATTCATCCTGTGTTGTATAATTTAGAACTATCGGAAAGTGGTCACTTCCATAAGGGTTCTTAATAACGCGCCATTCGAGGTACGGCAGGAGAGTACTGGATACTATGCTTAAGTCAATTGAGGAGTAGGTGTTGTGTGCAATGCTATAGTACGTCGGCTCCTTCTTATTGAGCAAGCATGCACCAGATGAATACAGGAAGTTTTCGATTAAGCGCCCTCTTCCATCGCAACGGGAGTCTCCCCATAGAGTGCGATGCGCATTTAGATCTCCGGCAACAATGTATGGCTCAGGAAGTTCATCTATGTAATTTTGAAATTCGGTTTTGTGAAGTTGATAGTTAGGTGGTATGTATACAGAGCTGATTGTAATTAGCTTGTTGAACAACACCGCTTGCACAGCAACTGCCTCTAGGGGCGTACGAAGTTTTAGTTCTCGACAGGCAACACCTCTATCAACTATAATAGCCGTACCGCCGGATGACATGACTGCATCATCACGATCTTTACGAAAAATAGAATATTGTGGAAGAAAATTTGTTTGCGTATGTTTGAGGTGTGTTTCCTGAACACACAGCACCCTGGGACTGTATTTGCGAATGAGTTCTTTAACGTTATCAAGATTGTGAATAAGGCCCCTGATGTTCCATTGAACTATTTTCGTCCCCATATTGAAAAGGAGATTGGTGCTGTGTGCTTAGGTTTGAGATAACTTAGACTACAGAGCCCTTCTCAGGCCCCGTAATGCGCAGTTTCTCTTTTTTGGAGCGGTCGAGAGATTCTCGCCGCTCCTTAGGCGCTGGCTGCGCCGTCTGGCTAGAAGATGTGTCCATCGGCTCTTGCGGCGCGCTGGACACCCGCTCTTGAGAGCGGTTTGTTCGTCTTGAGGGCCTCGCCTCAAGAGGTGGGACCCTAGAGGCCACCAGCCCGGAGGTCGATGGCCCCTTCTGGGATGGCGGAGCAGTGCTAGCTGCAGCCGCCGAGGGGGCAGATGGCTTCACCGCCGGCTCACTACCCGCGGGCCGGACAGCAGCCGGAAGCCGCTGCGACGCTGCCCCCTGACGCGTCACATCGGCAAAGCTGGTTTTCGGCAGGTAGGACACCTGCCTTCGTGCCTCTTTAAATGAAATATTTTGTTTAACTTTAATCGTGGCAATTTCTTTTTCTTTTTTCCAGGATGGGCAGGACCGCGAGTATGCGGCATGCTCTCCTTCACAGTTTACACAATGTGGAGTATTATTGCACGACTCAGATGTGTGTTCAGAAGCACTGCATTTGGCACAAGTAGTTCGACCTCGACAGCTCTGGGAGCTATGGCCAAACCTCTGGCATTTGAAACATCGCAGGGGATTAGGGATATACGGCCTGACTCTGAGCTTTACGGAGCCTGCCTCGATAGTCTCGGGCAGTACACTTGAGCCGAAGGTTAGAATGAGATGCTTGGTCAGAATTTCTTTTCCGTCCCGCCTCATCTTGATTCTTCTGACATTGATGACATTTTGGTCACATCCCTCTAATAGTTCTGTCTCACTTAGCTCCATCAAATCATCATCCGAAACAACACCACGACTGGTGTTCATAGTGCGGTGTGGGGTCACAGTGACAGGAAAGTCTCCAATTGATACGAGAGTCTGCAGTTTCCCATGTTGTTTGATATCTCGGAGTTCAAGAAGAAGGTCGCCGCTAGCCAATTTCGTAGCTTTGTAGCCGGCCCCTATTGTCTCTGTCAGGCATTTTGAAACCAGAAAAGGTGAGATCGTTCTCACCGCCTTTTCGGGTTTTTCACAATGGATTACGTGGAATCGAGGGCAATTTTCACTTTGCCGGCCAAAAAATTTGAATACGTCTTCGGTGCGCCCCCGCTTAAGGAGGCGATCGGGTAATGCGGGGAAAGAAAAAGCCATAAAAAACAATAATTTTTCGGCAGGAACGCCAGCCACCCACCTTGGAGCCCAACAAGCGGACGATGTAGGACCTGCAAACACAAGTCCCAAAAACGTCAGCTGTACGTACCCGCTATAACCAAATACGTATAACCAAGGGTGGTTATAACACACAAGGTTAACCCTCGCCGCCAGGAAAGCTGGAAGTAAATGGAAAAGAAAAGAAGACAGGATAGATTGAGAGTGAGAGAGAAAGACGAAGATTGAAGAGGAGGACAGGAAAAGGCGACGACCGATTTCCCCCGGATGGGTCAGCCCGGGGGTGCCGTCTACGTGAAGCAGAGGCCAAAGGAGTGTGTTGCCTCTGCCGAGGGGCCATGAAGGTCCAAACACCCGGCTTCGGCTCAACTCCCAGGATCCCCTTTTCCCCGGACACGGCTAAGCCACGCACGGCGACACGCGGGAGGGTCCAACCCCCATGTGCTCGGGTCCGTGGTGTCGCAACACACCAAACACCTGCTGACGCAGACGCCCCTGCGGGGTTTCTATCAACCAGTGTGTGAATTTTGTATCAATGCTTATGTTACCTCCCTACTGTTGATGCTATCGGGAGACATTGAACTTAACCCCGGACCTACGCTTGAGTCCATCGTCAATACACTGTCACCTCTGGAAACGAGCCAAAATACTATGTTGACTGAGCTCAGCCTCATTCGTCACGTTAAAGAAGCCCAGGTGGACAAAATTAATCCGGAGCCATGCACTACGGCGTGCCTCATAATCAGAACTGATTTTGGCACGTAAGACCCCAGAAAGAAGAAGAAGCCTCATTCGTTCAGCTCAGTCTATTATAGAGAATCAATTAGCCGCCTTTCTTGCGGCGTTGATGCGCTGGAGAAAGTAGTCGAGACTAACCGGGAGCCAGAACCTGCTTCTCACGCGGAGTCTAATAACGCTATTTCAAAACTTTCATGTGAAATTAAATCACTAACGGAAAAATGTGAAGACGCCGACAACCGCCTCCGTCGATGCAATTTTAATTAATTAGCCGTTTTAATATTGACCATGCATTCACTTCGCTTCGTCGTTGCACCCAAACACACTCCGGTCTCGGCAGGTCCTCTCCGCGTGTGAATTCCCCATGCGCTGTTGAGCAGGACAACACGACAACGGCTGCGCCGATGGCGGTATTGTGCATCAAGCATCCGTATAATTTTATTTTCCTTTGTACTTATCGAAACAGCGATCCCGGCCTTATGATATGGAAATAGATACAATAATATTAATATAATAGCTGAGCAATAGTTACAGAGCAGCACAAATTACTTCACTAACATTATCATAAGAAGCCAACAATGACATCAAGGACAACATAGGGGAAATTACTTGTACTTACTAATTGAATTAAACAAATTATAAATTATTGGAAATGAAAATGGATGAAAAAACAACTGTCCGCAGGTGGGGAACGAAACCACGTCTTAGCATTACGCGCGCGATGCTCTCACTATTGAGCTACCGCGGAGCCGTTTTCCCATCCACTTTCTGGGGTATTTATGTTTTACAACTAGAACTTTGGGAGTGTTAGCCAGCGCCACCACTCACAAACCATAGGGCGGATGAACATCCTTTTTGCCGCAGGCGTGTGATTTTTGTAAAGGAAAACAATTCATTACTAGGGCATATGACACGTCCAAGAAAGCACGTGCCCGGCCCGTGATAAAGTCGATGCGACGTCATGCTCCTATGTTGATATTAATTTATTCTAACCTTGAACAAAAGGAAATGGAACCAGAAAGAAGTCCGGTTTGTTACCCTGCAGGTGATAATCGCGACAATCCGCCTTTTGCATGTCCCGAGTGCGCACGCGCTGTACCCTAGCGGCGAGCGCCGAAAACGTCTTGTACGGCGTCAGTGGTTCGTGCAGCTGACGACGCGCGCGTATGCAGCATAGTCGGCGAGGACGTGAACTCTTTACTGTCTGGGCTGTGCCGATCGACGACGCGGTATTTGCGCTGTATTTCGGTAAAACTTCAGCTGTTCACAGCGATATTCGGTGAACGTCCGGTACATCACAACATATGCCGACACCACACCGATGTCGGTCAGAAGTCGACCTCACGCCGGCGCCAACGCTCGGCCGGCTGTAGTTGTCATACTGTGCCAGTGGGAGACCTATATTTTCATACAAGTATATTACGAAGAAGCGACCGACGACAGCGAGTGATCGTAGTGTGATAAGCTTTCGTGCCGACAACGCCGACAAAACCAGTGTACTGATCGCCGTGCGAGCGGCCGCTGAATGGGAACATAGCATCGACAACGTGAATATCGCCGCAAATGCGCTCGTGTATTTATTTATTGACGCTCAAATTTAGTCGAAACGTGCTTCCGACGCTGATATGCACAATTTACAGCCCTTTACAGCCCTCCACATCAAGTTTGAGGCGGTGTCAATCTCGTTCAGGCAGCTTCATTAGGCCTAACACAGCCTACGAGTTCGTCCGCTACCGGCGAACCTGAAATATAGGATAAGCAAGTACGACGAAGGAAACTGCTTATATAGTTCGGTCCTGACTTTACGGACTTGAAGTGAACCACTCTTAGCATAGTACGATGCACACACATAGAGTGGGAAGCGGCCACACGGCGCAATGCTATTACCGCGGTACAGGCGCCGTTCTTGAACGAAGGCTGTCGGTCGCAGTCGCCGGCGCTTCCATGAACGAAGTGCAACTACGGAGACTGTATTTTTATGCTACCAGATTTAGTAGTTACCGAAAACATAGTTTGCCTCTTATGCTAAACAGGCAACAACAAGTGATGGCGCTTTCGATACTGCATCGTAAGCAACAACACCGCTCGTTGCCACGCGAGTACGGCAGGCATCGGCATTTTCGCGTGCCAGTGCGGCTAGGTGGTCGTTGTCGCCGTTTTCGATGTGTCCGGGACGTTCATGCCTTCTCGTCTCAGTGTGATCGCTTCTGATATGTGCATAATAAGTGTTCATATATGCTTTGAACATTTCCTCAATATTTCGTGTGAGCGGTGCAGGGTTTCTACTGTACTTGAAGCGAACAGCGAGTGGTGGCCGTACGCGTGCCGATGTAAACAAATGCGCCGTTCTTGCGTTGCATAAATACTTTGGGCGTAGTGTCGTCCCTTCAAAGCGCTATGGCCACTGTGGTGAAGACTCAACTATAAAAGCAGTTTTTATCATCCTATTAGCGTACGTTCAGTGCAGGTCTAACAGTGGCAAATGCATGAACTCGGCTGCTATATACGTTACGGCTAACCTCCGCTGAGCGGAATCGACCCCAGTTTAAACTTGATGTGGGCGGCTGGCGAGTGCTCACGTTCGTGCATTTCAACTGCCGAAGCATATTTGGACTCGTATTCGGCACGAATAAATATGAATAACAGGAATACAAGCGTAGGCGCTGTGTCAATCGCGTTACGGTGAGATGTATTCGTTCAGAGCCACATCGCACGGTGACTGGTTTTGTCGGCGTAGCTGTACGAAATCCCGTCATCATATTTCAACGACTTGCGGTTGTAAGTCGCACCAGAGTCATTACCGGCCTAGGCATCCTGTCCAACAAGCGGCCACCAGTAGCGCACCCAGGATCTCTGCCAGGGGGGGGTTGACAGTTTGCCAATACCATCTAAACAGCACTAATTTCGATTTCTTCACGGGAAATTGTCAAAAAAAATGCGCTTTTTGCGAGTGTGCAGACGATTGCGCGTCTTACATCTTAGTTGCAGTACTCAAATGCGTAAGGAAAGAAAAGGGGTTAAACAAAAGGGGGGGTTAAGTCGGCCTCAGGGGGGGGGGGGGGTTACAACCCCCGAATCCCCCCCCCCGTCGGTGCGCCACTGGCGGCCACCCACACAAAACGAAAATTACAACGACTGACAAATGCATAAACCCATTTCAGCTCGCTTCTTGCAGCGTGCCTCTGCGTCCCGCGGGGCCCCGACGCCGTACATATTGTTTCTCGCGGAGCCCGCTAAGGTGGCGCCACAGCGCAATGCAAAAGGCGGATTGTTTAAGAGCTAGGTGCAGAAAGGGAGGAAGATTGGGCAGCGAAACGCAATCATCGTACTTTCTCAGGCGGCACACCTTTACAGAAAGCACAGGAGAAGACAAATAGTCGCGCGATGCTATGTATGTGCGGCGTAAAACGAGCCAAATGGACATTCATAATCGTACACTAGAGCGAACGTATATGCGTATGATGAGAATGAGGTGGGCAATCAGCAAACGAGAAGTCAACCACATTTTTGTCACTTTATTTATTCGAAGCACAGCTTGTATTTGACGCGTGATATGATCAATGTGCTTACCGATATGCACATCTAGCATCTAGTGCGCGTGTGCAAAACGCACGAGAGTAGTTTCACGCAGAGTTTCATCCAATAATTATTCTATGACACTCTATGGTTTCACGTGACGAAGCAAAAAGCGTTTGTGCTTTTATTTGTTTTAGTTGTATGGTAGTTGTCTGCTGACGTGACTGCTTATTTCTCCGTGCCCCCTTCACTTAGTGTTTCTTCGGAAGCCCTGTGTTACATTGTAAATAATAATAAATAAATATAGCCTGTGAAATCTGGCGGTGCGCTCTGTGGCAAGTTTTGGAATTTATTACATAAATCATTAACCTATATATGGAATACGTAAGTCACTCTAATCGACAATCAAGAATGTGAGGAGTTCCTAATGTATTTTACAACATGGTAGAATTGTTAGCTGCCACAGTAAATGTTTATGTTATTTCTAAATGTTATGTTATTTGTTAAATGTTATTTTTTAATTATTTGTAAGCGAGGGATAGAGGCAAGGCTACATCAACGTACTACATCAAGGCCGGGTTGCAGGGCGTCCACCAGGCGTCCACGCATGTGGCGTCGTAGACGGGCCAAGACAAGTCGTAGCCGTAGCCGTGTAGGCTGTGTGTCTTAGAGGAGGCGTTGGTTGAGACAGGGAAGTGCTGATTTGGTGGGTTGTGTACAGTGTCTGCAATGCTTGCATACGTCAAATATAGTGACAATTATCGGGCAGTAATACCTGTACAGCTCATAAAATCCTTTGAGCCGGAAGATGAGGACGATTGCTCGAAACAAGGAAACATAAAGCTCACTGGTGCAGTGAGGATGGCACCACTGAAGGCTATTACCCGGCCTTTGTTCATGCCCTCGTAGGTGAGTGTGCCTTGCGTCTCAATGTTTATATTATTACACTGCGCAATTTTTGGGTCTTTGTAGTTTCCATCAATGCGCGACTGTCTGTCTAGAGCTTTGTTGGTCCACATGACAGGGCACTTATCTTTACTAAAACTTGCGAAGCTGGCGGAGAACCACCGCAGGGCTTCGTAATAGAGCCCTGTAGAATTTCGTCCGAATGCGGCAGTGTACCTCATTGTCTTGAGATTAGGAAGCGCCTAATGTGCCTTAGTGTATGCAAGATAGGTGTTAGCGTCGTGCCACAGGGCATTAACGTATCACCTGTGCACTGCGCTTAATGTGTGCTTGCGCTCATGTCGCGCAAATGTGTGCGTGCGCGCGTTGACATTATGCAATATCACGTAACCTCAACGGATGGACGTACCCATCTTTAGTCTACTTTTGTTTTTACTGAACTCGCTGCTTTCCCATGTGGTGAAGCATACGTGGACAGTTAGGCGAAACAGTTGTCACAGAAATTTAATTCTGCATACCCGAGACTCTCCGCGTCAATGCCTTATTCCTGAGAGTAAAGGTTGTTGCAAACAAGCCTCAAGATGTGTTCAACAAGACCTTTGTATGTATTTTTCATATTTAATTGATTTGCAATTTCTTGCCTTGGCATTTTGCTCTGCTCGATCATTATTTGTCATGATTACCCCAATTCATAGTAGTAACGGCTAAGCAGGTCAAGGCCATATATACTTAGATGAAACCTTTTTCCTGCTTTCTATTGTTTACGAAAAGTGCAATTCAGGCTAATTTGTTGGCAAATCTTTGATGATCTTTGTAGTTTCCAGGGACATAATAAGGCAATATCTTGTATTTATGGCAGGACACAAATAGTATACCCAGATTGTTGTCACATGCCTTAGGACTAACAGCCATGTGTTTCTTGTTATTGTGAAGACACTGAAGATACATTGCCGCTTTGCTGACTACTGACTTCTCTTGACGTTCAGGAGACTGCACTGGATATTTACAAGGCAGTCAGCAGTAATTTTGTTCTCTTCCTTTAATATTATCCTTATAATTTACAATCAACTACAACAACATAATTGGTACTATGTATAGTGAGGGAAATGCGAACAGAGGGGACATGTGGCAGAACACATAGTTATGATTCGTTGTTACTCCTGCGCAGTTAGTGCGGTTACAGTGCAACATATTCCTGGCGCTATATAAATTAAGATTACACACTGGAATTTCTGATTGTGGGAGCGTATTTTTGTAAATTTAGTTGTGTGTGTGGGTACTTAGCGTATGCTTGTGTGAGGACAGCAGCATGACGACCATGTTGAAAAGAATCATATGGAACCAGTGGCAGGATCGGCCATTGTGGATTTCCATTGCCACTGCTGGCCGTTTGTCAGGACATTACGATATGGCGATTGTTGTGTTCTGCATAGATGTAGTGGGCAAACTAAGCGCGAGAAACACCTATTGTGATGTCATCAGCAACTGGTTATATAATCATCATACATAGGGCTATGTCATGTAGGGTCTGTGAAAATGATGGGATTTGTACTTCAGTGAAGAGATAAGTTATGATTAGCCTGGTAGGCATGAAATTGGTACAATGTTGCAGTTTCTATAGCGCGTAAACTGCTATGAAAAACAACTGGTAAAAATGGGCCGGCTCCGGAGAAAGTACAGTATTACAAGGCACCTGAAAGCACGAGAGAGAGGTCACAGGGGGAAGAAGACAAGAAAAATGCATGGAGAACATGCACCGAGTGTTTCAAAGGTGGCTAGAGAAGCATACGTGTGATCATGGAACGCCAGGCTGCTTAGCTTGTGTGACCAATGGTGTGATTCCAATTCCACACATTTTCTTATTAAATGGAGGCGAGACAGGAAGCTACATACCTGCCTAGTACCTACCAAATTGTAAGAATGAGGCAAAGAATGCTTGACATTCAAACATGCTTATAGAATTATAGGTACTTATTCTTGAGGTAGCATTTCATTCCTACTCTCATTACTTATCTTGGCTGTGTAGAAGGCGCCAACACCAAGGAGGCAAAAAAAGAAACAGAGGATGGCAGCCACAGAAGCTCTGCATGAGCGAATTTTGCACGAGCATAAGGTAGGAACAGAACATAGAGGATTTTTGGAACCACATTATCTCTCAAAATGGCCAGAAGCACGTACTCGATATTTTATAGTGATCCGTCTTGCTATTCTTTTGCACTGCTTCGACTTTCAGCTAACTGAACCACCCACAAAAGACCTGGTTGCCGAGCTGAAAGCCACCATCTAAAAACAAGCTAATAGCTTAAAAAACTTCAGCGAGAGCTTATACAGGCAGTGTACCTTAAGGAGGATAACGAATGCTCTGCTGGAAAGATTGGTGAGTACATAATGCACTTCTCAGTAACCATCTCCCTACAACAAGAAATAGTGGCCACCATAATAACATCTCTGCTAGGAGGCACAGCAACAGATTGCAATCGGTCGGCTTGCTTCTTCAATTTGGTACTCATTGGCTTAAATATTTTTTTTTTCATGAGCAGTGGAGAGCACATGCACACTTCCGATGGCGTCCACTGCGGACTTCTTTGCCATGACTAAGAATATGCTCCCGCTAGATAATAAAGCAACTCGTCGTTTTATTCATCCCAAAGCACGTGTGGATCGAGCTATTGTTTCAACATGCCCTACCTGCAGCACTGCCATCAAAGTGTGCATGCATACGTAAGTGATGAATTTAGAATGATTTCATAGATCTATTTACTCTCTGTGCTGCCCTTGCAAAAATCACTATTCCACCGGAACGAAAAGGGGAACCGCGGGGCAAGAAGCCAACAACATAATAAAGCTAATGAAAGCATAGGGAAGGTTATTTGTAGCTTAATTGAAGTGTAGGTATCGTGAAGCAAAGGAAATGAAAGGGCTGGAAAAACAACTTGCTGCTGGTGGGGACTGAACCTACAACCTGCGCTAAATGCAGCATTATACAAAGGTCGGAGTTCGGCCCCCACCAGCGGCGGGTTGC